>NC_137101.1:12241979-12279479 GCF_949357685.1 Gobio gobio
AGGAGAATGAAAGCTGGAGGAGAAAGGATAGAATGAAAGCAAGAGCCTGGGAGGGAAGGTGAGATGCAGCAGGGAGGTAAAGCATGAAAGAAAGAGGTGTAGATCTTTTTCAGGCTTGTATTGACTCTCCACTCACATAGCTGATCGATTGCTCTGGCAGTAAGAGGTGCTTTGTGATTGAGGCTTATGGTTTGAATGAGGCTTAGAACGGGTAAGAAGTTACACTACAGTGAGAGAGCACTATTAAGAGTATCCCTGCTGCCCAATAACACTTCATGGGTCACAGGTCAAAATCGGATTTTATTAGCATTAGCATTAGCATTGTGCTGACTCTGCCTTTGGTGTACTAAACCATTAGTGATTGGTTATTTTATTGTTTCCACTCAAAAGAATAAGGGATTTTTCCCAACAATGTTTGAATCCTAATGTTGACTTCAAGTCACCCCATACGGAAAAAAAATCTGAATATTTTAAATATATTAAACAATATATAAAACATTTGCTGCTACTATAGGTGTTAAAATATAGTTGGATACGTTTTAGTTATATCACTATATACACTCACCTAAAGGATTATTAGGAAAACCTGTTCAATTTATCATTAATGCAATTATCTTATCAACCAATCACATGGCAGTTGCCTCAATGCATTTAGGGGTGTGGTCCTGGTCAAGACAATCTCCTGAACTTCAAACTGAATGTCAGAATGGGAAAGAAAGGTGATTTAAGCAATTTTGAGCGTGGCATGGTTGTTGGTGCCAGACGGGCCGGTCTTAGTATTTCACAATCTGCTCAGTTACTGGGATTTTCACGCACAACCATTTATAGGGTTTACAAAGAATGGTGTGAAAAGGGAAAAACATCCAGTATGCGGCCGTCCTGTGGGCGAAAATGCCTTGTTGATGCTAGAGGTCAGAGGAGAATGGGCCGACTGATTCAAGCTGATAGAAGAGCAACTTTGACTGAAATAACCACTCGTTACAACCGAGGTATGCAGCAAAGCATTTGTGAAGCCACAACATGCACAACCTTGAGGCGGACGGGCTACAACAGCAGAAGACCCCACCGGGTACCACTCATCTCCACTACAAATAGGAAAAAGAGGCTACAATTTGCATGAGCTCACCAAAATTGGACAGTTGAAGACTGGAAAAATGTTGCCTGGTCTGATGAGTCTCGATTTCTGTTGAGACATTCAAATGGTAGAGTCAGAATTTGGCGTAAACAGAATGAGAACATGGATCCATCATGCTTGTTAACACTGTGCAGGCTGGTGGTGGTGGTGTAATGGTGTGGGGAATGTTTTCTTGGCACACTTTACGCCCCTTAGTGGCAATTGGGCATCGTTTAAATGCCCCGGCCTACCTGAGCATTGTTTCTGACCATGTCCATCCCTTTATGACCACCATGTACCCATACACAGTATTAGTATGGTGTTCCTAATAATCCTTTAGGTGAGTGTGTTTCTTTTCTATATTTAAACTGTCCAAAATGTATATCTTTTTTTAAATAATAAAACATTTATTATATTTTTTAAAGTTTTTCCCTCCATCGTGGAATGTTAAAATGACTGAATTTATATTCAAAGTATCAATGGGCAATTCTGGATTTTTTTGAGCGCTGACTTGCTCAGTTGAGGGAGTTCATTAAAGAATTGTGGGTTAAACAAATTGGTATTGATCACAAAGCTTTTAAAGCACCTCATGAATGTTGGATATAACAATTTAGACAGCATGTGCTTTGTGCACTGTTGATGAAAAATAGCAATAAAGCTATGAAAAGAGACGACAGGCTTGCGTGAAGAAACTGCTTTTTCTATCATTCTCTGTGGCTGCACATGAACTGTATAGCACATCAAGTAAACGTCAATTACACAAGCATTGAGCATGCTTTTGTGCTCTTGTAGCACTTCCTGCTTTTGTTAGAAAGTGAAAAAGAAAAACTTTCTGAAAGTCCATTTATTTCTAAAGTCATAATGATTTCCAAAATCCTAAGAACTTTCCAGTAGGACCTGAAGGCAACACTAGTACTGTATAGCAATTCACCACATCAAGGTTTTGACCGGTCAGTCTCTAGAGATTTACATGTTCGCCCGATAAATGTGTGATTGGCCCATAAACATGACTAGTGTAAGGCTGACGCATCGTGTGATGAATAGCTGGCAGTCAGCACGACTCTTTTGTTGTGGGGTTGTGTCAATAAAAATGGACTCTGTGCGTCAATTCACCAGCTAATCAATCAGCGCCTATAAACCATACTGTCACTTTACTGGTTTTCTCTCTCGCCCTGTTTCTCTCTCTCTCTTTTACTACTCTCAGCATAAATCAAACTTAACGGCCTATAATAATCACAACAAAATGCTTACATACGCCGTTCCCTTCCTCTACATTTGTAAACATGGCAAAGCTAGCGTAAATGCTAATGCTTGTGCGATAAGATTCCTCTCTTGTTTTGAGGAAAACAAATGACAACAGCTGAGTGTGTGTAGTCATCATCAGGCTGATTTATTCTTATACAGAAACATGAAATGGGAGATAAAAAACGGAATGGAATGAGGGTGTTGAGGACAGTTGGGAAATCAGAGTCAGTCTCTGTGGCTATGATAGGAAGTCTTGATTTTCAACCACTCGAAGGTTATTTCGCTATACTCGGGTTTCGGATTTATTCCATGAACACAACCGTCCCAGCTAGTTAATATGACGTCGGGCTGAAGATAAGGGTGTACTTTATTCTTCCTCTCCCGTCCTAGGAGGAGCTGAAGTGTTTTGCCGGAAATGGCACCTGGTTTGCGTAACCATAGCAGCGGCGGCTGAGGAGATATTCCTCAAAGGGTTGGAGAAATGAGGTCTGTGTCATTTATTTGTAATCTCCGCAGTCTTTTGTTAACGTGTGAATGTTCAATGGCCGATGGAGGGCCTGTCGTCTGTTTTGAATGTGGAACATGGAGAATTGTGCGCACGACAAACGGCCCACGGCCCACTTCACTCAATGCTAAAGGTTCTTTATTGTATGTTCTTTTGGGTTTGAGAGCCCACCCTTATGGGCCCACAGATGAGAAAGCTCTCCAACTTGAATTACATATCAGGTTTTGTGTATATAAACCAGTATTGGGGAATAACTAAAAGTAGCAACACTAATGCAGTTTTTCAGTAGCTTAACAGTAGCTAGTAGACAACTGTTTTTCAAGACTGTGCTGAAGTCGTGCTTGACTTTTTCAAGTAGTGGTGTAGGCTAGTCTTCTCTCTCTTTATATGAAGTATTAAAAAACAGATTAATTCTATGAATCAGTTTGTTCAGATGGTTTGAGTAAATTCAGTTTTTAAAAATGATTCACTGATTTGTGTTTTTTACCTGTTCGTTAACTGTTTTCGCCTGTACCAACTGAGACTGAGAAACAACGGTAGTGTTTCTATCGGTGCATGCGCTAGCAAACACATTCTTGTGTGTAAGAACAATTTCATCAGCAAGCACAGCAGCCGTAGCAAGATCACTTACTTTCTGCTCATTTAAATACAGAAAATAGCATTCGGGCAAGCATTTGTTAAAATCAACACAGGAGGGGGTAAAAAACACAGAGGCCGATACCAGGGAATAGGAACTTAAACGGGGCTAAATCAAAGAAAATAATAAAACTAAAACCAATACATTACCTACATCCCATACCCCACTAAACTGCTAAACACAAGAAAATAAAAATGAGAAAAAGAACATCTTCTGCGTCCAAGACGCCCTACATAATCTATACTAACTACAAACTCAAAACATACAATTATGGCACCCGCTCCCTACCTAGTGTGTTAACAACGCGCTTCCCTAGATGTTGCGAAATTGAAGTCACGTGACATTCTCTCCTGTTCCCTACTCCCTGGTCGGGATGAAACCAAATCTGAGCACGTGACAGTGACATCTCAGATCTTATTTATAGCTAAATATTTAGTTATATATACACACACAGAATATTTACAAAAGTTTATCTTAGACGCAAATAATCGTGATTAATCAATTAGTTGCGCCTAGCATTAAAGTTTTTAATATATTTTTATATTGTTGTAATTTCACATTTAATCTCCTAATGAATGTAGAAACAACATAAAGACAGGCTTTAGAAAATTTAACAACTTTTAATTTAAGTGAACTAAACACAATCTTCACACAAAACCATTATAACAGCTAAATGTCACATTTACCTGTGCCCTTCAATATATCAGGGCTCGATTTTTTCTATTGGTCCAGTCAGACTGGTTCATATTTTTACTTGCACTGTCAAAATGCACAAAAACAACTGTTTTCATTGTTTTTGAATCATGTAACCTTGTAATCAGTGCTTAACATTTCCAGGTAGGTCTAACAGGTAGGATAATTACATTTTATTGTATATAATTTTATTGTATAAAAACAAATATAATTTAGTCAGAGAAACATGTATCTGATAATTAAATCATCAGATGGAAACATATACAGGCAAATGTACATGAGTGAAAGCATGCAGAAGACCTCAGAGATCAGTGTAGAATTTGGCTTGAGAAGAGGTCGGGGGTTTATAAACGCGCACATAAATTCAAGACCACAATCTGGCTGCTGAAAGCGTCTGTATGTGTGTGTGAAACTAGCTGCTGGGGCAATTTGTCGAGCCGTGTGCGTCCCCTGGAGTGGAGGTGGAAGTAAGTGGCGAGAGAAGAGAGATCTGTTCAGGTCTCCCACTGAGTGAACCGACCTCCAGTGCACATCCTTGACACAAACACAATGTAATCCATGGAAATAAATAGAGAGGGACCAGGAACGCAGAGAATAAAAGAACAGTGAAGAATGGAGTGTTTCTGGAGGAGATGAGGAACAGCGTCTTTGCTACTTCCTGACTTTGATGCTTCGCACCATGCACTGTAGTTTCTCACCTCGTGAATATTAATTTTAAAAATGCTTCTTCGCCATAGGTGCATTTCTCTTCTTTTCTTCTGGCTCTACCCCTTCAGATCTCTTTGTGTAGACCTGATAAAAGACAGGATTGTCTTTTGGGATAGATTTGCTATCTCCTTCCCTGCAAAGCCAAAGTGAAAAATTGAAGTCCCTTTCACATAAACTTTTAAAGTTAAGTCACTTTTATTGCATGAGGGTTAAAGTTGAATTAGTTTGGACTGTGATTGTTTGACACTTCACTCATTAGAAACATTGTGAAAGGTGAGATAAAAGGGAAGTAGTGACAGATCTTTTCTTCAGTATGATCTACATGGGAGTATAATGGGAATGCTGGACAGGGACTTGGTTCAATGCATTGATTGTTGACTGGATTTTGAGATTTGTTGTTTTTACTGGAAGTTTCACATGGTCAAAATTAAAAAATAAATAATTAACAAAAAAAACATATGCACAGATAAACTGTTCACAATAAGATATAACATATGGAACCCCTCATAGGACATGGCGATCGTAAAAAAAAGAAGAAGAGATGGGCGCTTTTATGATAGAAATTATACAAGGTGGGGGGAAAAGCTATATTTCAGTGTTTTTGCAACGAACGCAAAGTTTTCTCAAGGGGAACGCAATAGTTTTGCGAGTGAACGCAAAGTTTCTCAGTGGAGTGCAACACTTTTTTACTTTTTTGTCACATTTTCCCCATAGGTGCTCCATAATAACATGCATTTAGAAAACAGGTACATTTTAATTTCATTTGGACTTTAAAGGGTACAGCAAAGGGCGAAATAGTAGTAGAACAATATGACAGTATAAAGAAGAACTTCCTGTCTCAGATCGTCTCTCCCTCTGACGGGCGTTGGCCAGTGTTATTGCGATACCCTGTGACGCTGCAGGCTTTGGAACAGCTGTGGAGCCGGCAGGCTTTTTGGGTTGAGTCCTGCTACTGTTTCGTGAAAACTGCATCAGACAGTGCGTAGGCGTTCCTGTCTACTCTCCTCCTCTCTTCTCTAACTCTTCTTAGCTATTCCCTTTCTATTCCTAAAGAGGACCAGATGCAAAGAAACAAGCCAGCTTTCATCTTAGGCTCTCAAAAAAGCCTTTCATCCCGGTATGACTGTGTGTGCGTGTAACAGAGAGAGAAACATGCTAGATGTTTCTGAGACATTTCCATCAAGATTTCAATTGTCATCCTCACTGCTGCTACTTACAGTACATTTAGTCTACAATCATCTCTTACATTTCAGAAGGACAATTTTCATTATCCCGAAAGTACTTACTGTCTTCGTACATACACACGCACACACACACACATACACACATCTGCAATCGAGAGCTACTCAGAACCCTTCCTATTGCCACAAAATACCTGCTTTGCCTAAAAGCATTGCAGGTAATTTCTGTTATTGTCTCTCACTTGCTATTTCTCGCTTTCTGTCTCTCTTTCTCCCTGTTTATCTCTCTGTTCTTGTTTTTCTGTGAGTGCAGAAAGCTTGTTGAGATTGCAGGAGTATGTCTGCCGAAACAGAGATGAAGGCTGATCAGTCCACACCGGTAAAATAACGGCAGATAAGAGGGCTCTGATGAAAGGTTCTGGATCTGGCCCCACTGTCTTTGGTGTTGAGGGTCTCTAAGGGTCTTCGCTTTGGGTTTCTTGCTTGGAGAGAGGAAACCGCAGGAAGAAGTATTTCACTCCAGAAGGAATGCCTGAGCAAAGAAATTAAACCAATTCATCTAGAATGCGTTGACGTTGATTCACAGAAATGAGGAGAAAAGTGGCTCTGGGACATCATGCCGTTTGTAAATGTGCTTTCTGTACATTTTTTATTTATTAGGGAAATATATATGTTCCGATGTTAATTGTATTTCTGTAATTGCAGACCTCATTTTGGCTTTGCAACACTGTGGGTTTTGAATGCAAATGTGTGTTTCCGTGCCAAATGTTCCCCTACGGACCTAAAATCACCTAGCTGGGGCTTATAACACCTATACCCAGAGCACCCTGAAATCCACGTTGCAAAACTACTTCTCTCTTGCTATTATAGTTTTATGTAGAGAACCCTGTGTTATTGATTTCTTTGCCTGTTCTCCATCGGGGGGCCTTGGCAACCCATGTACGAATTTTACGATTTTATGTCTATTCTGATTATCCTAAGAGGATAGAAATCACCTAGACACTTGGGCTTATGGCTTGGCCAGTAAAGACCCACACTGGAAACATTGGAAACCGCATAGTAACACGTTAAAAAACATTCTGGATGCCTTAGCGACACCATAGCAATACCCTTGTGTGATAAAGGGTTTCAAACGCTTTTTCTACTTATTTTTTTACAGAAAAAGTCAAATCTAGTTCTCTCGTGTTGCAATATATTATAACTATAGGTTCAGTTAGAGTGCTCCTGTCATCTCTTCTTTTGCCTGTTTACCATTGGGACCTTGGGAGCCCATAAAAGACTAAAGGGAATGAATTATATTCTGACCTATCTGTCTTCCTCCTCTCTCTTGATGCTAGAAGAAAGCATAAAGTTTGAGTTGTGGAGGGTTCTGCGATGGAGCTCTGGAGAGCTGAGCTGGCCTGATTCAGACACACCACCCAGGGATCATAAATCTGCTCCTCGCGTCAGTGCAGCGATCGGCTCGTAGGCCCCTTTAGTCTCTCCCACTGTGTAGATGTGCTGGAAGTAGAGACTGAGAGCAGGTTTATTGCCTGCCTTATGGAGATTAGCTCCATCCCAAATGAGTCACTTATCCTATGCCTGACACTTTAGTGAAGATAAGCAGTCTGTCTAGGGGACAGCAGCATTTGCACACTTTGATTTCATGGTAGCACTGCAGAGAAATTCTTAACAGTGTTTGCAGACTCCTCAGGGAAAGCCTCTATTGTTTTGCAATGTTTGTTAATTGTAACAATTTTTGACTAATTGTTGTTGAAAGTTGCGGACATTAATAAACATGTTAGTCAATATAAAATCTAAATTAAACCTAATTAGTTTTCAGTAGACATTCCTGTGAACTATTAATCAGAGCACATTATTCTTTATCTTCATAATCTTTGTATTTTATGTGTATATATTACGGTGACCGAGAGAGCTCAACATGCTGCAACTAACAAAAACACAAGCAAATAGAAAACATCTTCATCAGTTTGACAATACATGTGCTGCAAATACTTACAACGCAACCAAATACAGAAATGCCCTGCAAATACTCACAACACAACCAAATACAGAAACACACTGCAAATACTCAAAACGCAACCAAATACAGAAACACGCTGCAAATACTCACAACGCAACCAAATACAGAAACATGCTGCAAATACTCACAACACAACCAAATATAGAAGCACGCTGCAAATACTCACAATGCAACCAAATACAGAAACACACTGCAAATACTCACAACACAACCAAATACAGAAACACGCTGCAAATACTCACAACACAACCAAATACAGAATCACGCTGCAAAAACTCACAATGCAACCAAATACAGAAACACGCTGCAAATACTCACAATGCAACCAAATACAGAAACGCGCTGCAAATACTCACAACACAACCAAATACAGAAACACCCTGCAAATACTCACATTTAACCAAATACAGAAACATGCTGCAAATACTCACAATGCAACCAAATACAGAAACACGCTGCAAATACTCACAACGCAACCAAATACAGAAATGCGCTGCAAATACTCACAATGCATCCAAATACAGAAACATGCTGCAAATACTCACAACGCAACCAAATACAGAAACAGTCTGCAAATACTCACAATGCAACCAAATACAGAAACACGCTGCAAATACTCACAACACAACCAAATACAGAAACACGCTGCAAATACTCACAAGGCATCCAAATACAGAAACATGCTGCAAATACTCACAATGCAACCAAATACAGAAACACGCTGCAAATACTCACAATGCATCCAAATACAGAAACACGCTGGAAATACTCACAATGCAACTAAATACAGAAACACGCTGCAAATACTCACAATGCATCCAAATACAGAAACACGCTGCAAATACTCACAATGCCACCAAATACAGAAACACGCTGCAAATACTCACAACTCAACCAAATACAGAAACACTCTGCAAATACTCACAATGCAACCAAATACAGAAACACGCTGCAAATACTCACAACACAACCAAATACAGAAACACTCTGCAAATACTCACAATGCAACCAAATACAGAAACACGCTGTAAATACTCACAACGTAACCAAATACAGAAACACGCTAAAAATACTCACAATGCAACCAAATACACAAACGCCCTGCAAATACTCACAACACAACCAAATACAGACTCACGTTGCAAATACTCACAACGCAACCAAATACAGAAACATGCTGTAAATACTCACAATGCAACCAAATACAGAAATACTCTGCAAAAACTCACAACTCAACCAAATACAGAAACGCGCTGCAAATACTCACAACACAACCAAATACAGAAACACCCTGCAAATACTCACAATGCAACCAAAAACAGAAACACCCTACAAATACTCAGGACGCAAACAAATAAAGAAACACACTAATGATCTTGATTGTATGTGCGTTGTGAGTATTTGCAGGGCGTTTCAGTATTTTGTTGTGTTGTGAGTATTTGCTAGCCTGAAGTCGTCATACTCAGATTCTATTCAGAATATGAGTCTCATACTGCTCCATTGGGCTGTGATTATGAGGCGTGTTTCAAACGAACCAGGAAAGAAAATGCCTCTGCACTCAATTGGATAGACCTACAACCAATCAGAGCAACTGAGCAACGCATAGTTGTCAACAGAACTCAACTGCACGAACGCTGGAAGAAGTAGAAGAAGAAGATGAGTGTAAACGATCTTTGCCGGTGTTGTAAAAAATAATTTAAGGAAACACAGTACTTACCAACACGATCATAATTTTTGAGAGAAATAGTAAAGGAAAATACAACCCCAAATCAGAAAAAGTTGGGACAGTATGGAAAACGCAAAAAAAAAAAAAACAGAAGTGATTTCTAAATTTACTTTGACTTGTATTTCATTGCAGACAATATGAACACAAAATATTTCATGTTTTGTCTGGTCAACTTCATGTAATTTGTAAATATGCATCCTTTCCTGTCATTCAGACCTGCAACACATTTCAAAAAAAGTTGGGACAGGAGAAATTTAGGGCTAGTAATGAGGTAAAATGGTTAAATACTGATGTGATTTGAAACAGGTGATGTCAACAGGTGATTGTAATTATGATTTGTTACAAAAGCAGCATCCAAGAAAGGTCTAATCCTTTAGGAGCAAAGATGGCCCGAGGATCGCCAGTTTGCCAACAAATACGTGAGAAAATTATTGAAATGTTTAAAAACAATGTTCCTCAAAGAAAGATAGGAAGAGATTTGGATATTTAACATTCAACAGTGCATAACATAACTAAGAGATTCAAGGAATCTGGAGGAATTTCAGTGCGTAAAGGACAAGGGCGCAAGCCTAAGCTGAACAATCGTGATCTCCGATCCCTCAGGCGGCACTGCATCAAGAATCGTCATTCATCTATAAGCGAGATCACCACATGGGCTCAGGACTACTTTGGCAAACCTTTGTCAAGTACCACAATACGTAGTTACATCCACAAATGCCAGTTGAAACTGTACTGTGCCAAAAGGAAGCTCTATGTTAACAGTGTCCAGAAGCGCCGTCGACTTCTCTGGGCTCGGAGGCATCTGGGATGGACCATCACACAGTGGAAACGTGTACTGTGGTCAGATGAATCAGTAGTTCAGGTATTTTTTGGGAGGAATGGACGCCGTGTGCTCCGGACCAAAGAAGAAAAGGATCATCCAGACTGTTACCAGCAACAAGTCCAAAAGCCAGGGTCTGTCATGGTATGGGGTTGTGTCAGTGCCCTTGGCAAAGGTAACTTGCATTTCTGTGAAGGTACCATTAATGCTGAAAAGTACAGAGAGATTTTTGAGCATAATATGCTGCCTTCAAGAAGACATCTTTTCCAGGGACATCCATGCATATTTCAACAAGACAATGCAAAACCACATTCTGCACACACTACAAAGTCCTGGCTGCGGAGGAAGAGGGTACGGGTACTTGACTGGCCTGCCTGCAGTCCCGACCTGTCTCCAATAGAGAATGTGTGGTGCATTTTGAAGCGAAGACCCCGTACTGTTGCCCACCTTAAGACTCGTTTGCAGGAAGAATGGGACAAAATTACACCTGAAACACTTCATCACTTGGTGTCTTCAGTCCCTAAACGTCTTTTAAGTGTTGTGAAAAGGAATGGCAACATTACAAGGCAACATTACAAAGTGGTAAATGCTTTACTGTCCCAACTTTTTTTAAAATGTGTTGCAGGTCTGAATGACAGGAAAGGATGCATATTTACAAATTACATGAAGTTGACCAGACAAAACATGAAATATTTTGTGTTCATATTGTCTGCAATGAAATACAAGTCAGAAATCACTTCATTTTTTTTATTTGCGTTTTCCATACTGTCCCAACTTTTTCTGATTTGGGGTTGTATATATATACGAACAAGTTCTCCGTTTAGGATTAGAAGGAATTCAACCCAAGCGCTCTTTGGTGACGTGGATGATTACGTTACTGTTGATCATCTGTCCATCATCGTATAAAGCCCGCCCTGACAATTGAATTGGTCCGAACAGCTCTTGTTCGAGCATAGTTGCTCCACAACGGCCCCGGCGGGACTAATTTCAGCTGTCCTCCAGGCTAAGTATTTGCAGCACATTTCTGTTGTGTTGTGATTATTTGCAGCACGTTTCTGTATTTGGTTGCATTGTGAGAACTTGCAGCACATGTGTTGTCAAAGTGATGTTTTCTTAATTTGCTGGTGTTTTTTCTATTTGCACGTTTTCTTTAGTTGCAGCGCATTGAGCTCTCTCGGCCACCATAATATACACATAATGTAGCCAATGTGTGTGAATATGTATATGTGTAAATAATATATATTTTATATGTATATATATTTTGCAAAATACCTCTTAAAAACGTTCCTTTTCGGTTGACATCAAGTTTTCAGCCCCTCCACTCCATTCTGATGTGCTACGCCTACTTTTTCACCATCCAAGTCCTACATTTGAATTATGTTGAATATCATGTTTCAATCTGAAATACATTAATTATGTAAGTAAAGCAGGTTGCAGACAGTGTTTCATGTTGACTGTAAATGCACATGTCATTTAGTGCCTTTGCCATCGCTCAGTCTGTTTAGGAAAAGGTGTAAACAAACAGACTCTGTAAACAGTTTGATAAATAGTAACAGTTATCTCGTGTATGGCCAATTGAAAAAGTTACCCACTCTTGGGAAATGAAACGCACGCGCACACACAGGTGGAAAATCCTAACCCCTCGCTTCCCCCCAGGAACCCAACCCTACCCCACTTTTCTCCAAGCCTCTCTGTAAATGAAAAGACTCTTTCTCTCTGCTCAGCACTGATGGAGAGATACACTTGTCGCTGCAGACCAGGATATAAACTGGCAATCCTCGCTCGCGCTCATCACTTTAAAACCTATGAAAATGGAGGATCAGAGCTAATCTCCTCCACCCACTAATAGTGCTGCATTTGATTGGATAATCTGTCAAGCAGCAGATAAGCTCAGCTCTTTCTCTGACTGAGGGAAGAGGATGTGAGACAGCTCATAATTCCGACCCGGAGCTAAAAAGTCACTCCTTTCTCCTCAACTCTTCCACTCCACACTTGCTTATTTCCATTGGTGTCATGGGTTATGGCTTACAGATCCATAAAATTAGAATAAGTTTTGTTTTTGTCTTATAGTTTTTGTGTAAACCATAACATATGAATTGCACAAACCAAGTGACATTAAACAAAAAATGCACAAGCACGCTTTTCAAGCCCACATTTCACAAAAATGAGTTTTGATTCTATTTGAAAGTTATAATTTACTCTCCCTCATGACAATTTTGAATGAGAAGATATTTTGAAGAATATTTCAACTGTTTTGTCTCTACAACCCAATTGACTTTTGTTGTATAGACACGCACACACACACACAAAAAAAAACTTTAAAAAAAAACACTTTTTTCAAAATATCTTCCTTTGTGTTCCACAGAAGAAAGTCATACGGGTTTGGAATAACATGAGGGTGAGTAAATAATGACAATTTTTGAGTTATCCCTTTTGGTGTCCAAATATTCTTGGGACATTTGTACATTCATTGATGTATGTGGTGTATGTGCATTTCTCGATCTCTGCTGCTTTCCTAATCCTGACAGGTTGGCCTTGTTAGTGTGGCTTCTGTCTGAGCAATCAGGGCTCATTGTTGGAACTGACTGAACGTGAGCACCTGCTCTTAACCTGGCTGGAATATAAATGAGGGATTAACATAGCCTCTCAAGTGGCTTCTGTTCTCCTGATATCCCCAGTTGTGTCTTTCAAGGAAGGCCCAGTCCGCTTTCGCATGAGGAGTGAAACCCACCTGCTCGCTGTCTGCTCTGGTTTTTTGGCTCCTGGCCAGTCAGTCATGTCGGGAGAACTGGAGCTATGTGCTAGCGTCTCCCCGACAGATTCTCCCACAGAAGCTCATTTGGGGCTTGCTCATGCAGAGGGAGGACAGGAAGTGTTGGAGAAAAGAAAGATGGAAGAGACGGAGAAAGGCAGAGATGTTGCAGAATAAAGATAGGGACTTGAATGAATGAACAAACTAATGAAAGAAAATGAACAAACAAATGACAATGAACGAGAGTACAAATTAGCACATTTTAAAATATGAAATATATTATTTATTTAAAAAGATAAATTGTTTATTATTATTACTAAATATTCAGTAGTAGAATACATGTTGTATGATGAGATTAAAAACAAACCAACAAAAAAAAAAAAATTAAAGAGAATCAATTAAGAATCAATTAAAATAGAACAAACAAACAAGAATTAATGAATCCATGAAAGATAACTAATTATTGTATTTAAAACTTTTTATATATTATTTATTTTAAGTAAATTATGTTAATTTATTAAAAATAAAATAATAGTTATATTTTATTAATATTATATTGTATATAATAATAATTCAATCTATTAATCAAATTTTATTAAATATGAATTATATTAATAAATGAATATATATATATATATATATATATATATATATATATATATATATATATATATATATATATATATATATATATATATATATATATATATATATATATATATATATATATATATATATATATATATAAATTGGGGGGGTATAAATGTTAGACTTTTTATTAAGTCATGTTCCTGTGGACTTTTTAATGGAGCCCCTGAACAAGCGATGTAATTGAACACAGGAGAAAGAAATGTAGCATGTTCATCCAAATGACAAAATTTACATGAAATATCCCCTCAACTCTAACTGACCCTTGGATCATATCTGTCATCGGGCTGATCAAAGTCATAATGGCACAGTCTTCATAGTTAGTTCACTAATTAGGCTGTATAAATTATCTGTCATTATTCCATCCCTTTCAATTTGCATTAACATGCAGAGCACACTTGTTCGGTGACCCTGCACTTGTCCTATCGTTCTCCTCACTGCCCTGCTCTAGTTCTAATTTTTGTTCCAGAAGACCTTAGTCAGAGTTGACGCCATTTAATTTGACATGAATGAAAATGAGGATAGAAGTGCAGACTGTTGAATTCACTGTATTGTTTTAAAGTCTTCATTTTTCATAACTCGTTTTGTGAGAAATTCTGTTTACTCTGAGACCATATATTTGATCATATTTTGTGTGTTATTTCTGTACTCAGACTCAGACGCCCCACCTTTGGTTGTGTAATTTTGGTACGGTTTTCTTGAGCCAACTTCTCACACAGAGGCTGACTTGTATTTCTGCCCATGTACTTCCTCTCCGTCTGTGCTGTATCTACTTTTGTGTACTTGTGTGGGAGTTTAAAGGTGTCAACAAGCTATCAGGCGCCCTGCTTTAACAACCTCAATCAGATGCTTCACCAGCTATATCTGTGAAGTCTCCATTTCTCAGTGTGTTTAGCTGTCTAGCAATGTAGACGCGAGCCACGCTAAATTTCACATTTGATGCAAGTTCAACAATTATCTGTAATCTCTCTTTCGCTCAGGCCAGAAAGCACTTATCTCAGTTGAAGTCTGTTTCGGTTCAATTAGAGTGCAGCAAACAGTAGTGAACTCTTGACTGCATTACCCTTGATCTAGATAAGTGCCAAGCATGAAACAAAACGACACCCACTGTCTTTATCAGCCTGGGACGAGGCAGGTGGTAAAGGGACCCGTGGAGACCAATGGAAAAATACATTAGCTTAGTATCTGATGCTTTACAAGAGAGTAAAAGCAGCATGAGATACACTTTGACTGTATTCATTTACGTAATAAATGTCTGGGGTCTTATTGTGCATGGTTTAGTGCACGTTATTACAAAGAAAATCAAGAGCAAATAATATTAACCAGCATTTTTGCACCACACTGGAAGGCTTGATACTGATTGGTCAATCACAGCACTTTGCAGCAATATTTTTGTATAGTGACCAGTGAGCAGTATACTTGACAATACGCCTATGTAGGTCGTTTGTCACTTCCCTGAAATACGAACCATAGGAGCGTTTACTAAAGTTGCACCCCTGTCGACAACAGGACACTTTAATTGTAATGTTTTGTTTCCTTTAATTTGTGTCATATTTCGGGTTTTGCGTAGCTCAATTGATAGAGCATTGCAAAAAAAACTATTATGTAATCATGTGATAATGCAATCGTGGGTTCGATCCCAGGGAACACGTGCTCATAAAGTGTATATGCACTATAAATCACTGGGTAGGTGTAGGGGTGGGATGGATGTAGTTGTTTATAAAAAAAGATTTTTGCTAAATGGAAACTTGACAAATGGTGGTAAAAAGTCCACACATTGCATTTAAATGAACACACATTTTGATTGCATGTAACGATAGTAATACGTCATTTTATTAATTTGTTACAGTTATATAGCGCTTTTCTAGGCACTCAAAGCGCTTTACATAGAAGGGGGGAATCTCCTCATCCACCACCAATGTGCAGCATCCACCTGGATGATGCGACGGCAGCCATATTGCGCCAGAACGCCCACCACACACCAGCTGATTGGTGGAGAGGAGACAGAGTGATGAAACCAATCGTGTATATATATATATATATATATATATATATATATATATATATATATATATATATATATATATATATATATATATATATATATATATATATATATATATATATATATATATATATATATATATGGGGATGATTAGGAGGCCATGATAGACAGGGGCCAATGGGCAAATTTGGCCAGAATGCCGGGGTTACACCCCTACTCTTTATCGAAGGACATCCTGGGATTTTTAATGACCACAGAGAGTCAGGACCTCGGTTTAACGTTTCATCCGAAGCACGTCATTTTATGACGACAGACATAACACGACACTGTCATTATTTTTACGCCAGCTAGAGGAATAAAGGTCTTAATAAGGTGCTTGAAAAACTACCTATAGAGTCGTGTTTTTTTTTTGGAGGTCAGTCTGATAATTGAACTGCTTTCCTTTGAACCCGTTTCATTTGTTTCATTGTCATTCATTAAAATAAAATAAATGAAATTATATTAAAATAAATACTAAATTCAGCTTAAATCATGTGACTTTGCTGGTTTCAAGTCTCTCGTAACGTTCCATGGTCTCTTTCTTCTTTAAAATAAAATAAAATAATAGTAAAATAACAAATTTATAATAATAAATTCAGCTTAAATCATGTGACACTGTGCTGGTTTCACTTCTCCCGTAACCAACGCTATCTCATGACCAATTCGTATGTATGTTACAAGGTGGCTAATTCATACAAATTTGTACGGCCTCACTCGTACGAATTTGTACGATTTGTCTTAACCCCAGTGACGGGTAGGTTTAGGGGCGTGGTTAGGGATAGGTCATTTGTACAAATTCGAAATACGTATGATTTAGCAAAAATCGTACAAACTGAGTGAGGTCGGACGAGTTAGCCACCTCGTAAAATATGTACGAATTGCCGTGAGAGATGTTGAACATTCCATGGTCTCTTTCTTCTAATATAAATAAAGAGTAAAATAAAATAAATATAAAATACAAAAAAAAGTAAAAAATGTTAAAATACTTAAATTCTGTTCTACGATAATCAATAAAGACTACAATATATGGCCAAAAGTATATGGATACCTATCACACCTACATGTGCTTGATGAACATTCATTTTAATTTAATTCTTTTAATTCTCTAGAGTGTCACATAATGTATGCCGAAGCATTAAGTTTTGGTCTTCTGTGGAATTAAGGGGCCTATTCAAACACTTTAATTAGCAGGAAGTGTCCATATACTTTTGGCTCTGTAGTGTATCTCAATAGTCTGTGCCATTACAGGATTAAATCATAGTCTACATTAAGCCTTCACTATCCTGACCGACCGTGTCCTTCACTCACAATTATCAAGTGATCTCTGGTGGACTTGTAAATTATTCAACACTTCATGTACTAAGCCGAACTCGTTTACTTTTGGTAATAGCATGCAGTGAAAATTGTTTTCTCAGATTTGTGTGTGTGTGTGTGTGCGCGTATGCATGCTCTATATGCGTTGTCCTTTCACTGTTCAGCTTTAATGAACATTTAGGTCTTTATAAATGTTACACAAGCCCTTTCCCCTGCGCCTTTTAATATTTGTCGTTTGTGTATGTGTTTATCGCAGTGTATGTTTGTGTGCATTTGCCCGTGCGTTATTATTCATATTCATCTTCTGCACTAATCTCCCCTTTGCTGAAAACACTCTATATTAAGTTTTCCGTGCCCAGCGGGCTGTTTAAAACCGAGAAAGGGAATATAAAGAGGTAGTGTGTTAAATATTAGTCTGCTAGAACAAAATATGCTTGACATGTTTACTTGAAGAACAAAAAAAGAGGAAACGCTATTCCAGTGCAACCCAGTCAGCCAATTACAAGTGAAATTCCCTAGAGAAGGAGCAGTTAGCTTGAATTTACCTTCTTTTCGCTTGATTGCGCCATCTAGATATGTGAAATTATGTCTTTCCAGAGCTGCTCGGGGGTAAAGATAGATTGCATATTCTCAGTTAGGGGAACAGAGGGAGAGAGTGAGAATAAGATTTATATTCCTGCACATGGGAGGTGTTTTTTTCATGCATTGATCCTCAGCACTGAGAGATTCAAAACAACAGTTGGCGCTGAATTCATTTCATCCCTCCTCAGTTTGAGCTGTAATGACTAAATTAGAATTATATTGAACTAAGACACCAACATAAAAAAAAAATTCATAATATCAATACACTTACATTGTGTAATGTGCTCCTTTTGATGGTGTATGAACGGATTAGCATTGAGAGATCGGATTTGTTTGAGTCATCACTCAAAAGTGTTCACAAAACGTGCTCCCTCAGAAGGGCTCACAAAACTACAATTTTTTTTTAAGTTAGCATATTTAGTTGGCAAATTATATTTTATGTCATTCCAGATCAATATGCTGTTGCATATATATACTGTGTGTATACTATATATACTGTTTTTTCACACATTCCCCTTACTCACTTAAATAACTAATAATAAGCTAATATAACTGTTTATCCAATTTAATTCATAATAATTTATCAATTATTTATCATGTACATTATAGTTTTTTATGCTTAAATTCACGTGTATCCCTTAATAGTAATATCAGTTATTTATCGTTTTTAGCCATAACACAAAAATAATTATTGGCTTATCGGTATCATCCAGAATTGTATTGTTATGTATACCTTACTATTGTATAAACCATTTATGATGCTTAAATGGATTTATGAGTATATAACTGTAGCATGGGGGTCGGAACCTTTGTATCTGGGTGGGACAAGACCCACCCACTTTTAAAGACCAATGGTATTGGACTCACTCACTTTTACCGTCTATAATTCTGTTCACCTACCCCTAACCAATAAATAAACACGTTAGACAGTCCTTCCAGAAAAATGCTGCTTTTTTGTGATTGTTGCGGGCAAAAATTCCTTGATTATGCGGCACGTTTTCTTAAAAAATGCGATGGAAAATGCGGGATATTTATGCAATTTTATGCGATGAAATTGCGGGAACTTGCAAAAACTGCGGTTTGATGAAAAAGATAAAAAAAGCACTACATCACAGAAAGTGCTGGGAATATTTAAGTTCTCATCTTGTTCTATTGAAGACCTTAATAAACACATGGCTCAAATTGACAAAACATTGAGTCAAACAAGTTATGTAGCTTTACAAAAGGAATATGCTACAACTTCTAAAAAAATAAATAAATAACTTCCTGTTTTAAAGAGGTAGCTATACAAAACAGACATTTGAGTGCTTCCAATGCACAAAGTGCAATCTCTTAAAGGTTTAGTTCACCCAAAAATGAAAATTCTGTAATTAATGACTTCCTCTCATGTCGTTGGACACCCGTAAGTCCTCCATTCATCTTCGGAACACAAATGAAGATATTTTAGTTGAAATCCAATGGCTCAGAAAGTCCTCCATTGGCACAATGCACTGTGAACTCTCAAGACCCATAAAAGGTACTAAAGACGTCATTACAAAGTCCATCTCACTACAGTGGTTCTACAATAACTTTATGAAGTGACGAGAATAGTTTTTGTGTGCAAAAAAACCTAAATAATGACTTATATAATGATGAGCGATTTCAAAACACGGCATCATGAAGCTTCGAAGCGTTATGAATCAGCGAGTCGATTCATGATTCGGATCGCGTGTCAATCCGCCAAACTGCTGAAATCACGTGACTTTGGTGATCCAAACCGCTGAATCGACTCACTGATTCATAACGCTTCGAAGCTTCATGATGCTGTGTTTTGAAATCGGTCAACACACCGGGAAACTGCTTTGCTCGGTCTTTTGCTGTTATTTTTTTTGGCAAATGGGAATTTGCGCGCTTCATCATGGTTTCACCGATATCTATGGTTTCACCATGGGGTTTGCAGCTTTTCAATGACGTTCGCGTCAGGTAATTACGTCACTTCAAAACGTTCCCATGGCAATAGGGGGAAATGGCTCTTGTGTGAAGTAAACAAACATTTTTCAACTTTCTGCAAATATATATGACTTTTTTGCAACGAAAATGCAGGGATTATGAAATCATGCTAGCCCCGCATATTTTGCTCGCGGAAATAGGCAATTTATGCGGCGTATTTGAAAAAATGAGGCCCCCACATAAATATGCGGACTTTGGCTGATTATGCATTAAATCATGCGATCGCATAATCACGTTTTTCTGGAGGGACTGGTTAGATGCTTTATTTCCACTTTTCAAATGTTTCCTAATTTTTATCGAAAATAAATGCCTTTCCGATCTGATATGTGATTGGAAAAGGGAGTAGAGCGAGTTCCGCAAAAGGCGGATTTGAACCTCGGGTTGATTTGTGTCAAAACTTTCTGCCATGCGTCTAACCCCTACACTATTGTCACTGTAAATGGTTTGGTGACTTTTGTAATTTTGTCTGGCCCAACCAGACATTTCGTAAACAATGCAGACTATTTACTTCTACTCCAGTAAAAATTTCGGGAGGACCCACCCACATTTTTACTTTTGACACCCATGAACTGTATAAATGTGAGTAAATAATGGCAGGATTAGCATTTTGGGGGAACAGTCCCTTTAAATGTTCTTGTTTCGAGTTGAATTATTTACACACACTTTGTGAGTCTTTGAAAGAACGGTGCGTTCACAAATCAAACACCGCTAGAATTGAGGATTTAACCGTAATCACTGTGGGATGTGTGTATGTGTGTTTGCATTCCCCCCGATGTCTTTAGATTCTAGTTCATTCCATCAGTGAGTCCTTAGTGTTTAATTAGCCAGCTTATGGAAGGCCCTCCGGATTCCCACAAACTGGCCCTTCATCTCCCAAACACACATCTACACACATTATGCACTCGCAAGCACACACACACACACACACACACACACACACACACACACACACACACACACACACACACACACACACACACACACACACACACACACACACACACACACACACACACACACACACCCTGGAGACATTTACTAAATCTCACATGCACCAGCTGATATTAGTATGCAACAGTGTTTGTGGAAGAGAATGTTTCCATGGCTAGGAGGAATCTTTAGAAACATAAGCTCTGTTTAACCAGACATGTTGCCCTCAGCTAAAGGGGTGTGAAAAATGGAGGAAGATTGTGTGGTGTTAAGAAGAGTGAGATTTTAATGGTAGGGTCTTTTTTCGGATTTGAATTTGATTTCAGCTGTCCAGACTTCCAGTCCAGTGGCGTGATCTGTAAAATACAAAAATTGATGAAAGAAAAGCAAAGAAAAGGCATCAGTCTGCAGTGTACAGGTGCAGAAAGGCGGATCGAGTGAGCTGAGGATCTTTGGTTGTTCTTTTGAATGAACTGAAAGAGGGATGTGATCGAGGAATAAAAGGCATCTCTTTCATCAGTCCAGACGAGATAGAAAGCTCACCGCTGAGAGAAATAAAACACACAAATAGAGTCCCGCTCTGTTTGTCCCACCCTTGGCATCAGTCTGTTCGTGAGAGCATACTGTGTCAATGTGCTTGTTTCATCAAAACGGATTGGTGCTGCTTATGTGGGCAAAGGAGATTAGTTTTGGACATTTTGTTTTGTGTTTCCAAGTATTACAAGAAACACATGTGGGAAGCCCATGTAATCTGTCTTTATTTTTTTTTATGAGCTTAAAAAAATACAGATATCATAATGAAAGAGTTCATGATTGTAGTCAGTCAGGATTGCAGTATTTTATACTGGTGTCTTGTCTATATTGAGATATATTTACACGCAGTCTCATGTAACCAGACGTTTGACTGTTTATACTTATTCCGCCCACTAAGACAGGAAGAGACGTTTAGGGTCACATAAACCGTCAAATAAAATTACTCCTTTCAGTTCCTACTTCACATGCCATTTTAACCATTCCACCAACTTTTATCATCGCACACACAGGATTGTGAGATCATCAGGAAAGTTACCAAATGAAGGCAATTGAATGTAAGTAGAAAGGTTTGAAATGTGGATGGATAGATAGATAGAGTTCACATAAGAACCGACTATGCTTGCTAGGCTATGCACTATTTTTGACACAACCACTGGCTCTGCACCAATTTACCTTAACTCGCTTGTTCAGACATACACACCCTCCAGGAGTTTGCGTTCTACCAGTGAACGACGCCTTGTGGTGCCATACCAGAGAGGCATGAAATCACTGTCACGGACCTTTTCCTGGACTGCCCCCACCTGGTGGAATGACCTGCCTATCTCAATTCGAGCAGCCGAATCTGTAGCCATTTTCAAAAAACATCTAAAGACGCATCTCTTCCAGCAGCACCTGACCAATCAAGAATAGCACTTAACATTCTATTCATTTTTCTGTCTGTCTAATTTATTTAAAAAAAAAATTAAAAAAAATAAAAAAATAAATAAAAATAAAAATAAAAAAAAATCCTATGTGTTCTGTGTTAGATTAACTGAGACTTGTTACAGCACTTGCATACTGTAGCCTCTGACTGTGGTAGTTGCTTCTATTGCTCTCATTTGTAAGTCGCTTTGGATAAAAGCGTCTGCTAAATGACTAAATGTAAAATGTAAATGTAATTTTGTGTGAATTTGTCTGCTCAAGTGCAAGAAGATGTGAAAGAGAACTCAGTTTAGTATCCGTGCACTGTTTGAGACGCGGCTTTCTGGGCGTGTGCTTCGGATGTGTGTGCACAAAACTTTCCACGCAGACACGAGTAACTCAATGAGCTCCCTTTTGCGTCTTCTTGTCAAGGCTTTAAACTTTCATGACGATGAAGCCCATCAACCGTCCCGTCGTTCATGTTTGATCTCGTTCATGCATTGTTAGAATTCATAAAAATGTTACCGGCCAACTGGTGAGTGACGCCGTTTCAAATACTCGCCAACGCTGATTTTTACTTGCATTTGGCACTTGGCCAGTGGTCATTTTAAGCCCTGCATACAAACATACATGGATTTTTTTATCATATTTAGTAATATTTCAAGAATTCATTAATGTTTCAGGTTTCAGACAAAGCCAAAGGCTCCCTAAATCCCATTAGCCATCTCTCCCTCCTGTAGGAATACCCAATATGTGTTTGAGTTATATGTGGGATAGTGAATGAACAAAATTGCCTGTGGCAGACAGTATTGAGTGAACCACAATCATGGTCTGATTCAGGTACTTCTGGCGCTCTGATGAGGATCTTCCTTTATGAGGGCCAGATCGATGTGTGCCAGTGGTCCGTGCCTCTGGGTCCCCCGTGTTTAGCATCTGTCTGGCTCAGAGTTGTATAGGTCTGCTCCATAAACTGCTATTTGATAGAAGCAGGGGTATAAAAAGAAAATGCTCTCTCTCTCTTGCTTGTTCTCTATCTCAGTTATATTCCTCTATAAACTTGTAGAAAGAGGTCCTTATTACTCCAATGATGAACTAAAAACCATGATTAGGGTTCATTTTCACGGCCCCAAAGGAGCCACAGCTTGTAAAGACGTCTGAGTTTCATTTTGTTTTATGGCATGTCGTCTGCTAGGTTTACAGGTTTGAAGCCCCAAGAGCATAATAATCCTATCTTTAAAGGTATGACGCCAACAGGAAGTGAAGAAAAGGAAGTTAAAAAATTGTGAATCTTCTTGTTTCTGTCCTGCAGTCCTCTTGTTGATGGGGTTTTGTGTCACTTGAAAATGCAAGTGTGCAGCGACGCCTTGAGTTATGTTTAACATCTTGTTAATGTCTGTTGTCTGAATTCATTCTTCTTCACCTAAGTCTGGTACTTTTTGATGGCGTGTTATAAAGTTTCAAGCATCATCACAAACTATGATGTTATAAAAACAAAAAATGTTAAATGACAATCTTAAATGTATTGTTGATCATTAACAGTTGATATTCAGTCCAATAACACAATTGTGAGTTGATGTTGCTTTGTTTTTATACAGTTTTGTACTTATATACTTAATAAGTACTATTATACTTCTGTACTTAATATTGAGAAATTAAGCTGTTAAGATAACCTGCCTTTACATGCACATGAACTTTAAAGACTTCCCATTTATCCGTAGGGTTTAATATGGAGCTGGCAGCTTCAACTCTTCTGGAAAGGCTTTCCACAAGATTTAGGAGTGTGTTTATGGGAATTTTTGACCATTCTTCTAGAACCGCATTTGTGTGGTCAGGCACCGATGTTGGACGAGAAGGCCTGGCTCGCAGTCTCCGCTCTAATTCATCCCAAAGGTGTTCTATCGGGTTATGGTCAGGCCAGTCAAGTTCCTCCACACCAAACTCGCTCATCCATGTCTTTATGGACCTTGCGCAGTCATGTTGGAAAAGGATGGGGCCATCCCCAAACTGTTCCCACAAAGTTGGGAGCATGAAATTGTCCAAAATGTCTTGGTATGCTGAAGCATTAAGATTTCCTTTCACTGGAACTAAGGGGCCAAGCCCAACCCCTGAAAAACAACCCCACATCATAACCCCCCTCCCCCCCCCTCCACCAAACTTTACACTTGGCACAATGCAGTCAGGCAAGTACCGTTCTCCTGGCAACCGCCAAACCCAGACTCACCCATTGGATTGCACTTGGTGATATAAGGCTTGGATGCAGCTGCTCGGCCATGGAAACCCTTTCCATGAAGCTCTCTACGCACTGTTCTTGAGCTAATCTGAAGGCCACACGAAGTTTGGAGGTCTGTAGTTGACTCTGCAGAAAGTTGGCAACTTCTGCACACTGTGCACCCCAGCATGTGCTGACCCTGCTCTGTGATTTTACATGGCCTACCACTTTGTTGCTGAGTTGCTGTTGTTCCCAATTGCTTCCACTTTGTTATAATACCACTAACAGTTGACCGTGGAATATTTAGTAGTGAGGAAATTTCATGAATGGACTTATTGCACAGTTGGCAACCTATCACGGTACCACGCTTGAATTCACTGAGCTCCTGAGAGTGACCCATTCTTTCATAAATGTTTGTAGAACCGTCTGCATGCCTAGCTGCTTGATTTTAAACACGCCATGGAAGTGACTGGACCTGAATTCAATGATTTGGAGGGGTGACTCAATACTTTTGGCAATATATATGGTACTTTCTAATGTTCATAAATTAGTCGAGAATCGTTTTCAGATTTGGATTGTGACTCCCTGAATCAAAAATTGAACCATGAGGTGCTTGAAGATTCTCAGGTTTCTTTGTCAAAATGAATCCTCTCCTATATCATGAGTGCATTGCTGTAAAGATTTGAATCTTCAAACATTATTTAGAGTACAGGTGCACAAGCTCCTATTTACACATCTCAGTCACACTTGGACTAAAAAAAGAGAATGAGAGAAACTGAAGCAACCTTAACGCCCACAAGGATGTGTTTGACAAGAACTAGATGAGAGAATGTGTCAGACAACCCAGCACAGGCAGATCCTGATGTCTCTCTTTTCTCTTTCTCCCTAAGTAAATGACACTATATTCCCATGATTCAAGATAGAGACACAGGTCACAGCTAGAAGGAAGTTCTCTGCTTTAATCTTGTCACACATCACCTTCATTGAAACCTTTATGAGAGAGACACATAAATAAATGAAAGCTACCCAAACCTTTTTCTAGCCACTGTGACTCGATTTGATTCACTTTTGATTCACCTAAAATATATATTTTTAAAGTATACTTTATAATATTATTTTATATATTATAGAATTATGTAATATTATATAACAATATAATATAATATTTATATTAATTTGTTATATTGTTTATAATTCAAATAGACTCTTATTTTAGTAACACTTTAATTTAGGGTTGAACTAGTTGCTTATTAGCATGTATATTACTAGGATATTGGCTACTTATTAGTACTTATAAAGCACATATTAATGCCTTATTCTGCATGAACATATTCTACATCCCTTAATCCTACCAAATATCTACTTAAACACTACAAAAACTACCTTACTAACTATTAAAAGGCAGTAAATTAGGTTTATTGAGTAAATTGAGTTTGAGGCAAAAATCGTTGTTAATAGTGAATATGTGTTCCTCATACTAAAGTGTTACCCTTTTTTTGCATACATTGAAAGCAGACACTGACCATGGCTATCAAGCTTCAAAATGAACAAAAATCCACCATGAATGTACCATAAAATTATTCCATATGAGTCTTCCCTTTCACCATAGCTCTTAAATCTCATGTTCTATATATTCAAGCTTTCCATGTTACTATATGATCGGTGACAATATACATGTACAAAAAAAAATGACATTTAGTATTGTCCAATATGACATAATGTGTCCTTACGGCACATCCTGATTTTGCCAAGTTAGATGTGTTCCTGGGTCAACATATTTTGTTGATCCTGGAACAACATTCCTCGCCGAAAATGTCGTTTTAGTCCTATCCCTACCCCTAAACCTAACCCTAAATAAGTTATTCCTAAAATCAGAGATAACTGACAGGTGAATAACATTGATGTAGAAGCACCTAACCCTGGTTATAAGCCTAAAATTGACATAAACTGTAAACTTGTCCCTCAAATCTGTTTGGTTGATTGGAATGTTGTAGGATCAAAAGATGTTGATCCATGAACATGTTGCACTTGTTGCACTTTCAACATGAAAACAAAATTTGAGAGCAACTTTAGTTTTAAAGACAGAAAATGTAGTGCATAAGTGTAATGGACGACTTTTGTGATGTTTTTTTCACCGTCTTTTTTGAAGCCTGACAGCCCCTGGCACTATATGCTTTCATTATATGGAAGAGAGCAGCTGTAAGATAATTTGTTAAAATATTAACAATTCCTTGAAATGCAGGGTTTTCAACCAGGGATCAAAAGATAAGATATACAAGACATTGAAAGTTCTTGTGATTTATAACTTTTAATTAATCCCTAGCTTTCAAGCTATTTTTTAAGCTTAACACAATTTACTGCTTGAAATGCATTGTAAAATGTTATCAAGAAAAAATAGAGGTCGCTCCCTAGTGCTATAAATATTGAAAACCCTTTAAAAGAGCAGAAAACAGTAAGAAACGACTGTACACACACACACACACAAACACATTGGTAACAGGACTTATTAATTCAGTTTTCAGTTCAGTTCATTTGCACAGAGCTTCTTACTACACACGTTGTTCCAAAGCAGCTTCATAGACAAAATAAAAATAAAGAAGATAAAAGGTAAAGAAAGCCTCGTTTTAACCACACTTTCCTGATTATGCAAACAGACTGTGAGTGTCTGAAAGAAGGCCGTTTTACTGTCACTTTAGTGTTTGGTCGATTCCTCAGATCTGATTCTCTGGAGAGCTGGAAAAAAACAACAAGAGTTTTGGTAAAATGTCACAGACAGAGCAAATAACATATCCAAAATTGTGACATTTACATGTCCCCATCGTTTGCTGAAGGCTCGGGGCTGTTCGGATGCCACAGGAAGGAGAATTACAGCCTTTGTGATGGAAATTAGCCGAATGAAAATGAACACAATCATCTGTGTTAACTCATTATCGGCACATTAGAGAGCTTCTGAAAAAAGTGGATAATTAGGAGTATTGTTTACCGTGCGAAGTGTGTGTGTGTGTGTGAGTGTGTCTGCAGGTCAATGTGTGACAGATTCAGACCCGTATTGCACCACTGTCATCATTTGGTTCACATTACATTGATGGGCGCAACAGGACGTGCGTTGCATTTCAATGTGTGCGACCATTGTAGTTTGGGCAGGAATCAAATGCAGGTCTAATTATGAGTGCCGTAATGGTGTGTGTGTGTGTGTGTGTGTGTGTGTGTGTGTGTGTGTGTGTGTGTGTGTGTGTGTGTGTGTGTGTGTGTGTGTGTGTGTGTGTGTGTGTGTGCATGTGTCAGTCAGGCAGTATCAGTCGTGATGGGAAGTGTGTCTCGTGTTGCCCTGGGTGACAGCCAAAGAAGAGAAGATGTTGGCAGAGCATGTGGTGTGGAACCCACTGACAGCTCCAGGAGGAAAAGAAGTGTGTGTGTGTGTGTGTGTGTGTGTGTGTGTGTGTGTGTGTGTGTGTGTGTGTGTGTGTGTGTGTGTGTGTGTGTGTGTGTGTGTGTGTGTGTGTGTGTGTGTGTGTGTGTGTGTGTGTGTGTGTGTGTGTGTGTGTGTGTGTGTGTGTGCGCGAGCGAGTGTGGTTATGCACTTTAGCATTGCATACCAAAATTGAATAGTAACAAACAGGTAATTTGATTATATAATACGATTACAAAACGTAACCGTAATTAGGTTGGGCTGCAATAAGAAAAAGTGTAATTTGATTATAGTTGCATTCACAGAGATGGATTTGTGTAATTACGTTTTTGCTAATCTTAAGGAAATTTTGCAGTCCTGAACAGTGCAATCCAAGATTTTTGGGGGGGGGGATAAAAGGAGGATTTTCTCAATGGAATACTTGCGCAGTCTGTTTACTGTATACTGCCTACCAGGGGCAGTGTGTGTAACATATTACTCGATATGAATATACAATCATATAGAAGTGTTTAAAGCTACACTGTGTAACTTTTTTAGTCTATTCTTAGCTAAAAACACTTAGTTCTTTCAAAAATATATGTGCTCATTAATGTATATTTACTTCTTTCAAGTAATAAAGTATTCTCGTAAGTTTATAATATGCCATTGAAAATACATAAGGTAATGGGATCTAACGGTGGTCGCCATGTTGCCCCTCCATCTTGAAAGTACATTAGCCAAAGAGGGACATACCCGTAAATTCAAGCTTCGCCTTTAGCGTTTTAACCGGTTTTAACACTGTGCGCGTCAACTTGTTCAGACTTGTCTGGTGCATGCGCAGAGAGTTTTCATCTCAGCAGCTCCAGTAACAGAGTTATACGGAGTTTTCCTGGCTTGTTTATTCCTCAAAAGTCTGTTTTTCCTTGTGTGGTATTTCTGTGCGTTAATAACTCCGTAAGTAAATATAGCTGCAAGCAGCAATACCGGGGCCAAGCGCAAAGAAGAAGACAAGACATGCCAAAATGGCTGGCAGTGTCAGATCAACTGGAGCAATGAGCAATTAATCACATTTTAAGATGATTTTAGGCAAAAGGCTGAAAAACGCATTGTAGTCTGAGAGTGTCAGACCAACTGCAACAATTAACAATTATACAGTTTAAGAAGATTAGGCAAAATGGCTGAAATATCATATATTGAGTCACTGATAATGTAAGTTAATGGTTTATCACTTTTGACCAATAGGTGGCACAGACACGAAATTGATGTGGTGTGGTCAGAATAAGGGAACAATGACACATGCAAAGTTTGATGCCAATATGTCAAAGCATTGCAGAGATACAGCCTCAAGAGTAATTTTGGCATAATGGCTCAACTTCGTCGCTGCGGTTTACAAAAACGGTTTCATCTATTGATGCAAAATCCCTAACTTTTTGTTGACACAGTCTGAAGATGATACAATTCGATTTTGGTGGAAATTGGACAAACGGTCTAGGATGAGTTTGAAAAAGTAGGTTTTGATCAAATAAGAACATTGAGGACAGGATGTTTGACCAAATATGGAAAAATTTGTATCTCTGTTCTCGGCATGAGCCAATGACTGTATTATGACCAGTTTCATTAAACTAGGCTAATTTAATCAAAAGTTATTAGCATGTTTGTAAATTTTGTTATAACCTCTGACCACAAGGTGGCACTGCCCCAAAACGTTTTGAGTACCTTCAAAGCATGGTGCGGAAGACATGATTTTTGGACAAACAGTTCAAAAGTTATAAGCAAAAATAGCCATTTTTTGTATCTCCGGACCAGTAGGTGGCGCTGCGCCGAAACGCTGCATGTTGCTTCAGGTCATGCTTGTGATGACATATACCAAGATTGGTTTGAATACGATAAAGCGTTGTGGAGATATAGGCTTATGAGTGTTTTTGCAACCGCTACGCAAAATTTGTGTGCGCGTTTATCGAAAACGATTTGACAAATCAACTTGATTTGCAAGATTTTTTGTCAGCATGGTCTGAAGATGATCTGGTTCAATTTTCGTGCAAATCGGACAAACCGTCTAGGACGAGTTCGTAAAAGTAGGTTTTTTGGAAAATTAAAAATGGCGGGGAAATTATCATGACCGAAAATGACATCATAGGTTGCAATTGAATCGGCATGAGCCAATGACTCTATTATGACCAGTTTCAATATACTAGGCTAATTTAATCAAAAGTTATTAGCATTTTTGTCAAGTTTGTTATATCTTTTGACCACAAGGTGGCACTGCCCTAAAACTTTTTGAGTACCTTCAGGGCATAGCAAGGAAGTCACATACCGAGTTTAGTAACAATATACTAATGCATTTGTAAAATATAGCATTTTTTGACAAAATTCAAAATGGCCGACAGCCAAAATGGCCGATATGGTAAAATTGAATATCAGACGACTCGGCATGCCGTCCTGAATGTAACGAGACCACTTTTATGATTTTTGGACAAACAGTTCAGAAGTTATAAGCAAAAATAGCAATTTTTCGTATCTCCGGACCAGTAGGTGGCGCTGCGCCGAAACGCTGTATGTTGCCTCAAGTCATGCTTGTGATGACATGTACCAAGTTTGGTTTAAATACGATAAAGCGTTGCGGAGATATTGCCTTAAGAGTGTTTTTGCAACCGCTACGTAAAATTTGTTTGCGCGTTTATCGCAAATGATTTGACGAATCAACTTGATTTGCAAGATTTTTTGTCAGCATGGTCTGAAGATGATCTGGATCAATTTTCGTGCAAATCGGATGAACCGTCTAGGACGAGTTCGTAAAAGTAGGTTTTTCGGAAAATTAAAAATGGCGGGAAAATTTTTATGACGGAAAATGACGTCATAGGGTGCAATCGAATCGCCTTGAGCCAAGGAATCAGAGGAAAAAAGAATTTTGTTTCTAGCCCTTATGGTTCAAAAGTTATTAGCATAAACATGAGTCAAATTTTGGACTGATGGTGGCGCTAGAGGGATTGAGTTTGAGACTCCAAATTTGCTACAGTGACATTTCAGACTGTCCTCTATTAGTGTGCCAAATTTCACAACTTTTTACCATACGGTTCTATGGGCTGCCATAGACTTCGTGGCGGAAGAAGAAGAAGAAGATGAAATATAGCTGCAAGCAGCAATACCGGGGCCAAGCGCAAAGAAGAAGACAAGACATGCCAAAATGGCTGGCAGTGTCAGATCAACTGGAGCAATGAGCAATTAATCACGTTTTAAGATGATTTTAAGCAAAAGGCTGAAAATGCATTGTAGTCTGAGAGTGTCAGACCAACTGCAACAATTAACAATTATACAGTTTAAGAAGATTAGGCAAAATGGCTGAAATATCATATATTGAGTCACTGATAATGTAAGTTAATGGTTTATCACTTTTGACCAATAGGTGGCACAGATACGAAATTGATGTGGTGTGGTCAGAATAAGGGAACAATGACACATGCAAAGTTTGATGCCAATATGTCAAAGCATTGCAGAGATACAGCCTCAAGAGTAATTTTGGCATAATGGCTCAACTTCGTCGCTGCGGTTTACAAAAACGGTTTCATCTATTGATGCAAAATCCCTAACTTTTTGTTGACACAGTCTGAAGATGATACGATTCGATTTTGGTGGAAATTGGACAAACGGTCTAGGATGAGTTTGAAAAAGTAGGTTTTGATCAAATAAGAACATTGAGGACAGGATGTTTGACCAAATATGGAAAAATTAGTATCTCTGTTCTCGGCATGAGCCAATGACTGTATTATGACCAGTTTCATTAAACTAGGCTAATTTAATCAAAAGTTATTAGCATGTTTGTAAATGTTGTTATAACCTCTGACCACAAGGTGGCACTGCCCCAAAACGTTTTGAGTACCTTCAAAGCATGGTGCGGAAGACATGATTTTTGGACAAACAGTTCAAAAGTTATAAGCAAAAATAGCCATTTTTTGTATCTCCGGACCAGTAGGTGGCGCTGCGCCGAAACGCTGCATGTTGCTTCAGGTCATGCTTGTGATGACATATACCAAGATTGGTTTGAATACGATAAAGCGTTGTGGAGATATAGGCTTATGAGTGTTTTTGCAACCGCTACGCAAAATTTGTGTGCGCGTTTATCGAAAAAGATTTGACAAATCAACTTGATTTGCAAGATTTTTTGTCAGCATGGTCTGAAGATGATCTGGTTCAATTTTCGTGCAAATCGGACAAACCGTCTAGGACGAGTTCGTAAAAGTAGGTTTTTTGGAAAATTAAAAATGGCGGGGAAATTATCATGACCGAAAATGACATCATAGGTTGCAATTGAATCGGCATGAGCCAATGACTCTATTATGACCAGTTTCAATATACTAGGCTAATTTAATCAAAAGTTATTAGCATTTTTGTCAAGTTTGTTATATCTTTTGACCACAAGGTGGCACTGCCCTAAAACTTTTTGTGTACTTTCAGGGCATTGCAAGGAAGTCACATACCGAGTTTAGTAACAATATACTAATGCATTTGTAAAATATAGCATTTTTTGACAAAATTCAAAATGGCCGACAGCCAAAATGGCCGATATGGTAAAATTGAATATCAGACGACTCGGCATGCCGTCCTGAATGTAACGAGACCACTTTTATGATTTTTGGACAAACGGTTCAGAAGTTATAAGCAAAAATAGCAATTTTTCGTATCTCCGGACCAGTAGGTGGCGCTGCGCCGAAACGCTGTATGTTGCCTCAAGTCATGCTTGTGATGACATGTACCAAGTTTGGTTTGAATACGATAAAGCGTTGCGGAGATATTGCCTTAAGAGTGTTTTTGCAACCGCTACGTAAAATTTGTTTGCGCGTTTATCGCAAATGATTTGACGAATCAACTTGATTTGCAAGATTTTTTGTCAGCATGGTCTGAAGATGATCTGGTTCAATTTTCGTGCAAATCGGATGAACCGTCTAGGACGAGTTCGTAAAAGTAGGTTTCTCGGAAAATTCAAAATGGCGGGAAAATTTTTATGACGGAAAATGACGTCATAGGGTGCAATCGAATCGTCTTGAGCCAAGGAATCAGAGGAAAAAAGATTTTTGTTTCTAGCCCTTATGGTTCAAAAGTTATTAGCATAAACATGAGTCAAATTTTGGACTGATGGTGGCGCTAGAGGGATTGAGTTTGAGACTCCAAATTTGCTACGGTGACAATTCAGACTGTCCTCTATTAGTGTGCCAAATTTCACAACTTTTTGCCATACGGTTCTATGGGCTGCCATAGACTTCGTGGCGGAAGAAGAAGAAGAAGATGAATAATAATAACAAGCAGCAATACCGGGGCCAAGCGCAAAGAAGAAGACAAGACATGCCAAAATGGCTGGCAGTGTCAGATCAACTGCAGCAATGAGAAATTAATCACGTTTTAAGATGATTTTAGGCAAAAGGCTGAAAATGCATTGTAGTCTGAGAGTGTCAGACCAACTGCAGCAATGAACAATTATACAGTTTAAGAAGATTAGGCAAAATGGCTGAAATATCATATATTGAGTCACTGATAATATAAGTTAATGGTTTATCACTTTTGACCAATAGGTGGCACAGTTACGAAATGTATGTGGTGTGGTCAGAATAAGAGAACAATGACACATGCAAAGTTTGATGCCAATATGTCAAAGCATTGCAGAGATACAGCCTCAAGAGTCATTTTGGCATCATGGCTCAACTTCGTCACTGCGGTTTACAAAAACGGTTTCATCTATTGATGCAAAATTCCTAACTTTTTGTTGACACAGTCTGAAGATGATACGATTCGATTTTGGTGGAAATTGGACAAACGGTCTAGGATGAGTTTGAAAAAGTAGGTTTTGATCAAATAAGAACATTGAGGACATGATGTTTGACCAAATATGGCAAAATTAGTATCTCTGTTCTCGGCATGAGCCAATGACTGTATTATGACCAGTTTCATTAAACTAGGCTAATTTAATCAAAAGTTATTAGCATGTTTGTAAATTTTGTTATAACCTCTGACCACAAGGTGGCACTGCCCCAAAACTTTTTGAGTACCTTCAAAGCATGGTGCGGAAGACATGAATTTTGGACAAACAGTTCATAAGTTATAAGCAAAAATAGCCATTTTTTGTATCTCCGGACCAGTAGGTGGCGCTGCGCCGAAACGCTGCATGTTGCGTCTGGTCATGCTTGTGATGACATGTACAAAGATTGGTTTGAATACGATAAAGCGTTGTGGAGATATAGGCTTATGAGTGTTTTTGCAACCGCTACGCAAAATTTGTCTGCGCGTTTTTCAAAAACGATTTGACAAATCAACTTGATTTGCAAGATTTTTTGTCAGCATGGTCTGAAGATGATATGGTTCAATTTCTGTGCAAATCGGACAAACCGTCTAGGACGAGTTCGCAAAAGTAGGTTTTTTGGAAAATTAAAAATGGCGGGGAAATTATCATGACCGAAAATGACATCATAGGTTGCAATTGAATCGGCATGAGCCAATGACTCTATTATGACCAGTTTCAATATACTAGGCTAATTTAATCAAAAGTTATTAGCATTTTTGTCAAGTCTGTTATATCTTTTGACCACAAGGTGGCACTGCCCTAAAACTTTTTTAGTACCTTCAGGGCATAGCATGGAAGTCACATACCGAGTTTAGTAACAATATACTAATGCATTTGTAAAATATAGCATTTTTTGACAAAATTCAAAATGGCCGACAGCCAAAATGGCCGATATGGTAAAATTGAATATCAGACGACTCGTCATGCCGTCCTGAATGTAACGAGACCACTTTTATGATTTTTGGACAAACGGTTCAGAAGTTATAAGCAAAAATAGCAATTTTTCGTATCTCCGGACCAGTAGGTGGCGCTGTGCCGAAACGCTGTATGTTGCCTCAAGTCATGCTTGTGATGACATGTACCAAGTTTGGTTTGAATACGATAAAGCGTTGTGGAGATATTGCCTTAAGTGTGTTTTTGCAACCGCTACGTAAAATTTGTTTGCGCGTTTATCGCAAATGATTTGACGAATCAACTTGATTTGCAAGATTTTTTGTCAGCATGGTCTGAAGATGATCTGGTTCAATTTTCGTGCAAATCGGATGAACCGTCTAGGACGAGTTCGTAAAAGTAGGTTTTTCGGAAAATTCAAAATGGCGGGAAAATTTTTATGACGGAAAATGTTGTCATAGGGTGCAATCGAATCGTGTTGAGCCAAGGAATCAGAGGAAAAAAGAATTTTGTTTCTAGCCCTTATGGTTCAAAAGTTATTAGCATAAACATGAGTCAAATTTTGGACTGATGGTGGCGCTAGAGGGATTGAGTTTGAGACTCCAAATTTGCTACGGTGACATTTCAGACTGTCCTCTATTAGTGTGCCAAATTTCACAACTTTTTACCATACGGTTCTATGGGCTGCCATAGACTTCGTGGCGGAAGAAGAAGAAGAAGATGAATAATAATAATAAGAACGGGAACGGTTTCAATAGGTGCCTTCGCACCTTCGGTGCTTGGCCCCTAATAAGAACGGGAACGGTTTCAATAGGTGCCTTCGCACCTTCGGTGCTTGGCCCCTAATAATAATAATAAGAACGGGAACGGTTTCAATAGGTGCCTTCGCACCTTCGGTGCTTGGCCCCTAATAATAGTTATTGTCATTGTGGATGTGTTTCAGAGTGTGTCATCATGTAATTCAGTTGATGTTACCTCAGAAGTATTTTTGTGTCAACATACAATAGCGTAATGCTCACCTATATTTGAATAGTCATTCAGTTATTAACAATGTTTATTCGTTTATAGAAAATATTTGCTTGTAATGTATGTTGATGGAAATATGTATCAGGTCTGATCGGCATATTAACACTTGTTATACAGAGCTAAACCTGCGCACACACTTTTGTAACCGGACACCGCTTGTTAGCAGCGGCAGCTCCGCTCCTTTTAATGCAGCTGCATTTAGCGCCTATATGTGGTACAATAAGCTCTGGTTTACGGTTACATTATACAAATGTAACTTATAAGTATAGTTATACAGTTCTTAACTTTGTATATTCTGTCATGTCATTATCATGTATATTTACCATCCTAATTTGTTCTCTCACAGAAACCACATTTATGTACATATCCATGCAAACCTGTTTATGCCTTGCAATTGGATGACTGAATAAACATTACTATCATCAAAGTTCACTCTGGATTAGCTGCAGTTCTTTCTAGCCGAATAATTAGGCCAGTTGAGTTCCAACCATCCCACTGCGCACAGGATATCCCACAGGCACCGTGTCGAATGTGGACGAGGTCGAACTGGAAGCCATATTAATCTTGGACTAAATCGGCCACCGTAGGAGTTAAAACGAAATCGGAATTGAACAGAACAGAAACTAAAATTCACTGGATGGTCATATACAAGTTCACCACTAGATGGGGGAAAATATCACACAGTGTAGCTTTAAACTATCATTTATTACACAGCTCTGTGGAATACTTGATTCTGATTGGTCAATCGCGTCATCCATGTTATTCCCTGATAACAACAGGTAAAACTGATAACACAGGCTCATCCGGGTAACTGAAGTCAGCGCTATACAGTTGCTAGGAAAAATATTTATTCGTGGAAGTTTTGCGTTTGGTCAGCCAATAAAATATTAAAACTCAAATCAATATTTCATCTAATTACTTACTTAAGTGGTAAGTTACTGTGTAATAAGCGGATGGGTCTTGCATCACCCTGAAGGGGTTTAAATAATTAAAATAAGATGTCAAGTAACACATTGTATTAAGCATGACATTATAAGAAAAACTGAAATATAGTATTTTCTTATAAAACATACTCCAATAATCTGTTTTATTTACAACTTCCAAAAATCTTTTTGTTACAGTGTATGTTTAAAGTCGTCATGAAACGGAAGCTGCGATAGTCTTTTCTTCCCTATTGTGATGTATATCTGAGTGGAATGGATTCTTGAACGAGAAAAAACGAAGGGCGGGCCTTGATTTTGTCCATCGGGAATTGATTGAATGGTTGATGTTTGGTATTGGACGATCTCATGTGAGTGACAGGTTGCCCCGCTCTCGCACCAGTAAACACATTGTCAGAGAACATTATGAGGGCACAGGAATTAAAAAAAAATAATGATGTGCATGAATAAATTATAAGAAATACTGCAATATTCTAGCCTGGATGCCAGCCAAACTTAGCCTGTTGATCATCATTTGAGGTCGGGAAGTTCAGTCTGTTGTGGAGTAACTATGCTCAAACCAGAGCTGTTCGGACCAATCAAATTGACCGGGCGGGATTTATACGATGATGGACAGATGATTAACAGTACCGTAATCATTCACGTCACCAAAGAGCGCTTGGGTTGAATTCGTTTACTAAGCGGAGAACTTGTTCGTAAATGCATTCACCTTTACTATTTCTCTCAAAAATGTTGATCGTGTTGGTAAGTACTCCGTGTATCCTTAAATTTTTTTTACAACACCAGCAAAGATCGTTTACACTCATCATCTTCTTCTACTTCTTCCAGCGTGCGTGCAGTTGAGTTCTGTTGACAACTATGCGTCGCTCT
>NC_137101.1:12284479-12364790 GCF_949357685.1 Gobio gobio
TTTTTCATTACCTGGGCTTTTAGTGTTCTGTAGTTTGGGACAAACTAATTATATTCTCACATACTGACTCATACTGACTCATAACATCAAAATCATGCACGGATGTTTTAATTGGGCATGTTTCCTTTCATCCGTGTTAGGGTTTGTTCATTTGTAGATCGTATATTTCCGTCCTTTAAAGACATTCAGCCACTTATCTGACCATGCTGCGACTGAAGAAACCACTCGGATGAACGAAATAATCTTTTTTGCCGTATAGTCATTAACAAAAGCTTAAAGGGGACCTATTTTGCCCCCTTTTACAAGATGTAAAATAAGTCTCTGATGTCCCCAGAGTGTCTATGTGAAGTTTTAGCTCAAAATACCCCACAGATCATGTTTTATGTTAAAATGTGAGCTTTTTTGTGTGTCCCTTTAAATGCAAATGAGCTGCTGCTCCCTGCCTGTTCTTTCAGGAAGAGAGCGGAGCTTCAAGAGCTCAGCAACAACAGCAACAGAACATGTCAGAAACTAACGGTGTTCAGTTCGAACCGGACTTGGACAATAATGCCTACAGAGCCATTGAATATATGCTGGATGGAAATAGAACAGGTATAGTTTAGTTTAATTCCGGTTTTAACTTATGTTGCCATCTTGCTTTTATCCACTATTAGTACAAGCCTGTTTACTTATGAAGTTTATTGTACTTTACACATAAGATGAAGCGTCTGTTTTCACTCCAGCAAATCCCCATAAGAGCTGGATAAAACACAGTACAAGAAGTGCGCATTGAAGTCTTACCCATAAACACTCTCTCCCTTGCATTATCATCAGCAAATTACACAAAATACTCCTTACAACTAACAGCAAACAAATATATACAGGCCTTTTCAGGGGTGCTTAATCTACTGGTAAACTTTATATCCGTAATACAACTCTGATGAACTGTTCTAAAGTGCGCGCTCTCCCTTTCATTACTGCCGTGACCAGAATCGCTAGAATCTGAGACTATAAGCTGGATCACGAATAGTTGGTATTGATCCATCCTTGAGCTTTAACTTTTTTAGGAAAACCTGCCTTGAATTTTCCCTCGTTCAGACAATGCACCTGCATTGCTTACAGACATTGCTGTCGCTGCTCGAGCGCGGAGAAAATGGCGAATAGTGTACAACTGGCTAAGGGCGGAAACTATGCTAATACGGAACAGACTGTCAGCGCAGTGTGTAGTTTAAGCGGCGGTAATATTATAATAGAACCTACATTGCCTGTATGAGCACCATGACTCAACGTAGTCCACTGCTGACGAAACCAAATGGATATAAGATCTTTAAGAATGTATTTCCATTGCACTTTGCAAATTCAGAGTAGCTCAGTACGATCTGTAACTTTTGGACTAACTCCTTTTTCTCTTATTACCTTTGTTGCTTTTCGAGAAACATGTAAAGCTGCTTTTGTGTTTGCAGTTTTCACATGAATAAAATATATAGCTTGAAGCTAATGCGCAGAGCAGCAGTGGCAGGACTGATTAAAGTTTCACAGTGCATTTTGGGAGAAACATCGGGCATGCTATGAGCCTCTCTGCGTCTATCATTTCTGTTTATATCTCCCGCTTTCCCTCTGTGGACTCTCCAAAGTGCCGTTTAGCTAGAATCCGTCATAAATCGATGCCGCCCAATAGAAATCCAGCTGAGATCTATCTGCTTGCGCCACATGCTGACTTTTCTCTTTATCCTCTCTGCCTGACTTCTCTTTTTGTTTTGTTTTTCCCACACTTATCCCATCCAGCTCTCCGAGGACGGGTCCAAGGCTCCTTCTTACTTCTTGCCTTGAGCAACAGGCCCCAAATTCCCTGTTGTGTGCCATCCTGGTCATGCAGCTTTCTTCATTTCCTGTAAATCCCTCACGTAACACACACACAAACATGTGATCCCCTCACTTCTGTCATGACACAGGAGGACGCTTCCCCCAGGGGTCTGTCCTGGGTAATCTGCTGTTCTCAGCAGGTGTGTGTTTGTGGGGGTTGCTTCTGTTAGGGGTTTTTCCATGAAGGATTGGATTGTCAGGTCTCTGTTATCGCTAGATGCTATCACAACTGTAACACCATCCCTCCAGCCAACGTCTCTGGCCCTCGACTCTTTTGTGTCTTCTGAGCTATAGATGTAGTCCTATACCTCCAGCGAATTATCAAATGTCTCTGTCTATATGTGTGTGCGACTGATGGTTTTGACAGTGGTAGATGCAACGTGTGTGGTGTCTGTCTGCCTGCCTCGGCCTCCTCTTGTTTGTGTCATGCATTATGCATTGTGCATCCCATTCTTTTCTGCTTAAGGAACATACTTCATTTATTTCATACACTACCAAACATGTGAGACACATCGATGCTGATGAATTGTCTTTAAAGACAATGCAAAATAGCAAATTTACCTCAAAAGTAGGGCGGGGCTTGATTTATTTATATAAATATTTGTATATTCCATTAATATTGATGACTTTGTAACATCAATGTCACAAAAAATGCAATTGAATAAGAAAATAATGTAGGCCAGAGCTTTTTCATTCATTGAAAATGGATTGTTTGGTGAAAAGTGGTCTCCTTGACAGGTGGTTGAGGGGCGGGCCTGAAAAATTAGGGGGCATGGGGATGTCACCCAAAAAGGAAAGTCTTTTTTTGATTACCTTTTGATGAAAGACTGCAAATAACATGCACTGATGAATATTTCAAGAACATAATAAGAAAATGTATTTTATGTTGGCTTTGAAGCTCCAATAGTGGTGAGTTTCACTAAATGAAATTGCAAAACTAGTTTACAAACAGGTGGGTCCACTTCAACCCTATGGAAAAGTTTTTCCTGCTCCAAACTCAAAGCATTGATTGAGATAGAAGGTGACATGTCAGGCCACTCAAAGAAACAGGTCGAAGTGTGTTTACACCCTTTAGGAAGTGAAGCCTACTAATGGCTTAGTTGTCTGTTCACAAAAGACTATATTGTAGGAAAAAGTATTTTAACATCGAAAATGTTGCGCACTCCGTGACCTGTGCCCATTTATAAGAGAACTCTCCTGATGTGTATTGTCTGTAGCACTTATGTTGCTGCATTAAGTGGGTCAGATGCGCACACACGCCGCGAGTCAACCTAGATGAGACTCGCAGCGAGAGTTGGTCCGAATGAGGCTGTCAATCAAAGAGAGGGATCACGTAATGTGACACCCTTCCCATCATGCTATAATGCGTCTCAATTTAGCACCCCCACATCTCTTTCTCTCATTCTCTCTCCAAACCTCTCTCCATTTCCAGACAGGCATTCGGCCCAGATCCCTTCCTCGCATTGATGGATGAATAAGGTACAAACAAAGGAGAGAACAATTATTTTCATCTAATACTCCCTCTCTCTCTCAGTGAAATCTAATTTAAACACAACACTTCTCACCTTCTCGCCTCGGCCGTCAATATTATTTATCGATCAGCACCCACACATGCACGCGCTATTTCGCACAAACCAAAAGGTATCCCTTCCTATTGTATGTGGGCCGCCACATGCCAGATTCTCTGGGGACGTGGAGAGAGATGGTGTATCTAACGGCTACTGACCTGTGAGGGAAAGCTAATTAGCTGAGAAAGCGCCGCTAACGCTGGAGCGTTCCACCCACAGGTCTGGCCTGGGGTCACCCTTGATTAACCCCAGAATGGATCACTCCAAGGACCAAGTTAAACTGTCTAAAAGATATATGTACATAAGCTGGAGTGAAAGATGGGAAAGAGTGAGAAAGAGAAAAATGACTCATAAGAAAAAAGGACGCGACTCATAAGAAAAAGGAATGTATTTTGAGTAAAGTGTTCACACAGCAACAATGAACAGGTGTGAGTTCGGTTATAGAATGCAGTTGTCAATCTTGTATTTGAGGCCTCAATATGGTGACATTCACACACAGTGCAGTTATTTACAGGAATGACAACCACATTCTATAACTTAACTCACACCTGTTCATTTTTAAGACTCACAACCACATTCTCGGAAAACCAGCGCTGTGTGACGGGAACCGGACTGGACAACTAGTGTCTGTCACGTCACGTCAAGAGAGGCGCTCTGCGTGGCACAAACGCTTATCTACTGTGTATGGCAGATTTTCGTGTGTGGTTTCACTTTCGGTAACTTGCAGTGTTGTAGAGATGAGCTGTGTGTCATCTGAAGGTCACTGTTCTCCACTGGAGCTGCTCCTGTCAATTTTGTGTACTATGTGTGACTGAAATGCTCTCCACCCAGATACAAAAGCTGCTGTCGGCTAATGGAGATTTCACAGTGGCTGTATTGGACTCTTGTCATGTCAAAAGTTTTATGGACATCGCCATCTTTGATATTACTTTGGTCACTGTCGAATACGGGTGTGACTCCCTTTGCACGTTCATACTGACCGTATTCAAGATGCTACTGTAAGTTGCTGTTTGAACAGGACATTTCGAGAAGAACACCTTTAAGTTTAGTTCTAGCCGAAAGACTCAGGAGGCAAGAAAACATTTTAATAAGATTTATTTACGAGTAGTATCGAATGTATGAAATGATAAAGTTCTTTATCAAGGTATAGGCCCCGTCCATAGTCCGAATCCGGAGGGTAGGGGATGCTTGCAGTTCCTGCCTGAAGATGAAGGCAGGGAAGGAGTCTACCCCCTGAAGTATGGACAGGGACTGACCTGTTGGTGGTGGGGAGGATGGGAGTGAATGCCGGTGTCAGTATCTGCGAACGTAGCAACGGGTAGGAACATACTACAGATGACGAATAATGATTGGCTAGATCAGGGGTGGGCACTTCCATTCCTGGAGGGCCACTGTCCTGCAGAGTTTAGCTCCAACCCTTATCAAACTCACCTGCCTGTAGCCTTCTAGTAATCCTGAAGACATTGATTAGCTGGTTCAGGTGTGTTTGATTGGGGTTGGAGCTAAACTCTGCAGGACAGTGGCCCTACAGGACTGGAATTGCCCACCCCTGGGCTAGATAGATAAGTGATGAATGACGTGACATTTGAGTCTTCCAGGTAGAACTTACGCTAGAGCTCCCATTTCCTCTCACTCCACAGTAAATCCTTTTTTTATTCCCGCACTTATCCCATCCAGCTCTCCAAGGACCCTTCTCGCTTTTTGCCTTGAGCAACAGGCCCCAAATTAATTAACTAATCTTAAAAGGAGAGTTTATGCAAAAATGAAAATTCTTCATCATTTACTCACTATCAGGTCATTCCAAACCGGTATAGCTTATTTTCTTCTGCTGAACAGAAAAGAAGATTTATTTTGTCCGTACTATGAAATTCAGTGGTGTCCAATGGGGTTGTTTTGGACCCCATTGACGTTAATTGCATGGACAAAGCAGTTTTTCCAATATATCTTTTGTGTTCTGCAGAAGAATGAAAGCCATATAGGTGTCACAATCACCAGTGAGAGTGTCCCTGATTACCACCTGAGGGCACTCCACCCCGGACTGGCACACCATCACAAACTACATTACCCATAATCCTTTGCCCGGACTCATCATCACTCATTGTTTGCACCTGTGTCTCATCACCTCATTACCCCATTACCCCAGCCTATATAATACATTTTCCCTCTGTCATTCACTGCGAAGTCTTGTTTGTTGTAAACTGCATTTCTGAGCATTTCCCTGGTTTCATGTCTCTGGTTTTGGATTTCTTGCCTGTTCCGTGGATTACCCGTTTGCCTGTCTCTCTTGCCTTATTGGACTGATTACATGTTATGACCTCTTGCCTGTTTGATGATTACCAGTGTGGATTACCCTTTAAATAAAGCTGCGTTTGGATCCTCTACCTTCTGTCTCAGAGCAGTACGTTACAATAGGTTTTGAATGATGTGAGTATAATGAGGGGGCTTGAGTAAATTAATTAACTTTCCTTTTAAGCCATAAATTATTAGGCTGGTTTTGGGTTACCTGACCTCAATTTAAAACATTTATTGGAGATTTTGTGAAAAACACATTTAAAACCAGCTAGACTGAGCAAAACACAGGTGCTTTTGTTGCATAAATAGTCAACCATCAACCATCGTTTGGGTAATGGATGGATGGCTGAAGGTTAAAATGAAAGCAATTGTAAAATAATCAATAAGGGTTAATTTTCCATGGTTCAAGGTTCAAACATGTCAAAAAATGTCTGTAAAATCAAACATTGAAACCAAGCAATGAACCCCCCCGCCCTCTCCACAACCCAACTAATCATAATCATTAATTCACTGTTGAAGTCATTGTTCATGTATGTGTATTATAATTCTGTTCCTTAATGACTCGTAGCTTTGCTCAAGCATAGTTTGGTCACACCGTGGCCTGCATGTAACTTCTCCTCATATTATATATGTTGGCCCTCTATCATAGCTGTCAGCTTCTCCATTATTCATGCCACAGTGTTAGCCTAGCAAGAGCACCGCTGATTTATACAGGCCATTCATCTCGCCTAACAACGTCCTGACAATGTTTCCGCAATGTTAAGCAGACGCAAACAGCTTGTATCTAGCAACATGTCCAGCATAGGTTGCAATGTGTGTCAGTCAGGGATTTCAAAGGTTTGATTAAGAAGTGAAGAAAATCGAGTCGGCCGGATCAGTAATTGGTTGAATTTTGCCTGCTCTGGTACCTGGTGGTGTTAATGAAGCACTCAGGTTTGCTGTGGTCGATGGATCAATACATAGTTAGCTTGGCTGAATTCTGATGGCAGCCTATTGATTTGCAAACAACGGGTTGCTTTCCGTGCATCAGTTTTAGATGTTAGCTTGACCATTAAGGGGATATTCAGTCACTATTGGAAATTACTTGTATTCAACGTGTGAAGTGTGCACATTGGACATATAAATTATATAAAGATATATACATTTTAAATTCAGGTGCAGTTTGGTGTCTTCTCTTTGGTGCATGTTGTGTCTTTTGTCTATCCTGCACTCTGTGAAATTTGAGTCATCTTGTAGTCTTTTGAACAAATACACTCAATGTGGCTGTGGCAGCTATTGCTGTGATGTTGTACTTATTTTACGAACATATTTCCCAGTTTTGCAGAAATGCTCCTGCCAAATTTCTGAATACTGTTCCTTATCAACAACCTACTTTCCCCACTCTTACTTTGTTATCCATAAACCTCTACTTTCCTTGGATGACGAAAGACAGGATGAGTTCCTGAAGAGTTTGCGAAAAGAAAGAAGGGCGAACAAACTGGATTGTCTTACTTCCGCAAAATATATGTATCTCTTTTCTGCAGACACTTTCTTAGCCTATTTTCTCATATCTCCTTAACGTCAAAGTGCTGATGAACTCGCAGGAAACCCTTGCAGCATGAGCTGAAGGACAGAGGAGGATTGGAGAAGAGAAGGGATCGGAGGGATGCCGATTTTAAGCAGTTTTCATCCTTTGATATTTCAAGAGTTTTCCCCAAACTCTACAGTGTGGATTTAAATAAGTCAACTGTGATGAAATTGTAAATTGTTTTCAGAAGCATCATTTCATTTATGGTTTTTGTACATGTGATGTAATAATCTACAGTGCTATAATGAGCTGAATTCACATAAAATGGAGGCTTGCTTGCACTTAAATAAAAATAGTGACTTCAATATTTCCAGCGTAGTGCTAGTGCTAACACATTTAGCATCTGGTTGAACTGGACTATAGCTGGTTAGTGACTAAAATGCAGGTTTTTGTGCTGAAATACCATGCGCAACATGTGTTTGTGTGTGTGTGTGTGTATGTGTGTGTGTGTGTGTGTTTGTGTGCTTGTCCTCAACCGCCGGTGTTTGTGTGCTAGTCCTCAACCGCCGGTGTTTGTGTGCTAGCCCTCAACTATCAGTGTTTGTGTGCTTGTTCTCAAACGCCGGTGTTTATGTGCTAGTCCTCAACCAGCAGTGTTTGTGTCCTAATCCTTAACCAGCAGTGTTTGTGTGCTAGTTCTCAACCAGCAGTGTTTGTGTGATAGTTTTCAACCAGCAGTGTTTGTGTGCTAGTCCTCAGCCAGCAGTGTTTGTGTGCTAGTTCTCAACCAGCAGTGTTTGTGTGCTAGTCCTCAGCCAGCAGTGTTTGTGTGCTAGTCCTCAATGAGCAGTGTTTGTGTGCTAGTCCTTAACCAGCATTGTTTGTGCCCCAGTCCTCAACCAGCAGTGTTTGTGTGCAAGTCCTTAACCAGCAGTGTTTGTGTACTAGTCCTTAACCAGCAGTGTTTATGTACTAGTCCTTAACCAGCAGTGTTTGTGTGCTAGTTCTCAACCAGCAGTGTTTGTGTGCTAGTTTTCAACCAGCAGTGTTTGTGTCCTAGTGGTGAACCTTCAGTGTTTGTGTCCTAGTCCTTAACCAGCAGTGTTTGTGTGCTAGTTCTCAACCAGCAGTGTTTGTGTCCTAGTGCTGAACCGTCAGTGTTTGTGTGCTAGTCCTCAACCAGCAGTGTTTGTGTGCTAGTTCTCAACCAGCAGTGTTTGTGTGCTAGTTCTCAACCAGCAGTGTTTGTGTGCTAGTCCTTAACCAGCAGTGTTTGTGTGCTAGTTCTCAACCAGCAGTGTCTGTGTGCTACTTCTCAACCAGCAGTGTTTGTGTGCTAGTCCTCAACCAGCAGTCTTTGTGTGCTAGTTCTCAACCAGCAGTCTTTGTGTGCTAGTCCTCAACCAGCAGTGTTTGTGTGCTAGTCCTAAACCAGCAGTGTTTGTGTGCTAGTTCTCAACCAGCAGTGTTTGTGTCCTAGTGCTGAACCGTCAGTGTTTGTGTGCTAGATCTCAACCAGCAGTGTTTGTGTCCTAGTCCTCAATCAGCAGTGTTTGTGTCCTAGTCCTTAACCAGCAGTGTTTGTGTGCTAGTTATCAACCAGCAGTGTCTGTGTGCTAGTCCTCAACCAGCAGTATTTGTGTGCTAGTCCTCAGCCAGCAGTGTTTGTGTGCTAGTCCTAAACGAGCAGTGTTTGTGTGCTAGTCCTCAATGAGCAGTGTTTGTATACTAGTCGATAACCTGCAGTGTTTGTGTGCTAGTCCTCAACCAGCAGTGATTGTGTGCTAGTCCTTAACCAGCTTTGTTTGTGCCCCAGTCCTCAACCAGCAGTGTTTGTGTGCAAGTCCTTAACCAGCAGTGTTTGTGTACTAGTCCTTAACCAGCAGTGTTTGTGTGCTAGTTCTCAACCAGCAGTGTTTGTGTGCTAGTCCTCAACCAGCAGTGTTTGTGTGTTAGTCCTTAACCAGCAGTGTTTGTGTCTTAGTCCTTAACCAGCAGTGTTTGTGTCTTAGTCCTTAACCAGTAGTGTTTGTGTACTAGTCCTTAACCAGCAGTGTTTGTGTACTAGTTCTCAACCAGCAGTGTTTGTGTCTTAGTCCTTAACCAGCAGTGTTTGTGTCCTAGTCTTAACCAGCAGTGTTTGTGTGCTAGTTCTCAACCAGCAGTGTTTTTGTGCTAGTTCTCAACCAGCAGTGTTTTGTGCTAGTCCTCAACCAGCAGTGTTTGTGTGCTAGTTCTCAACCAGCAGTGTTTGTGTCCTAGTCTTAACCAGCAGTGTTTGTGTGCTAGTTCTCATCCAGCAGTGTTTGTGTGCTAGTCCTCAACCAGCAGTGTTTGTGTGCTAGTTCTCAACCAGCAGTGTTTGTGTGCTAGTCCTCAACCAGCAGTGTTTGTGTCCTAGTGCTAAACCTTCAGTGTTTGTGTGCTAGATCTCAACCAGCAGTGTTTGTGTCCTAGTGCTGATCCTTCAGTGTTTGTGTGCTAAATCTCAACCAGCAGTGTTTGTGTCCTAGTCCTTAACCAGCAGTGTTTGTGTCCTAGTCCTTAACCAGCAGTGTTTATGTGCTAGTTCTCAACCAGCAGTGTCTGTGTGCTAGTCCACAGCCAGCAGTGTTTGTGTGCTAGTCCTCAACGAGCAGTGTTTGTGTACTAGTCCATAACCTGCAGTGTTTGTGTGCTAGTCCTCAAGCAGCAGTATTTGTGTGCTAGTCCTCAACCATCATTGATTGTGTGCTAGTCCTTAACCAGCATTGCTTGTGCCCCAGTCCTCAACCAGCAGTGTTTGTGTGCAAGCCCTTAACCAGCAGTGTTTGTGTACTAGTCCTTAACCAGCAGTGTTTGTGTGCTAGTCCTCAACCAGCAGTGTTTGTGTGCTAGTCCTCAACCAGCAGTGTTTTTGTCTTAGTCCTTGACCAGCAGTGTTTGTGTCTTAGTCCTTAACCAGCAGTGTTTGTCTTAGTCCTTAACCAGCAGTGTTTGTGTCTTAGTCCTTAACCAGTAGTGTTTGTGTCTTAGTCCTTAACAGCAGTGTTTGTGTACTAGTCCTTAACCAGCAATGTTTGTGTCTTAGTCCTTAACCAGCAGTGTTTGTGTACTAATCCTTAACCAGCAGTGTTTGTGTCTTAGTCCTTAACCAGCAGTGTTTGTGTCCCAGTTCTTAACCAGCAGTGTTTGTGTACTAGTCCTTAACCAGCAGTGTTTGTGTACTAGTCCTTAACCAGCAGTGTTTGTGTCTTAGCCCTTAACCAGCAGTGTTTGTGTACTAGTCCTTAACCAGCAGTGTTTGGGTCTTAGTCCTTAACCAGCAGTGTTTGTGTACTAGTTCTCAACCTGCAGTGTTTGTGTGCTAGTCCTTAACCAGCAGTGTTTGTGTGCTAGTTCTCAACCAGCAGTGTTTGTGTGCTAGTCCTCAACCAGCAGTGTTTGTGTCTTAGTCCTTAACCAGCAGTGTTTGTGTCTTAGTCCTTAACCAGCAGTGTTTGTCTTAGTCCTTAACCAGCAGTGTTTGTGTACTAGTCCTTAACCAGCAGTGTTTGTGTACTAGTTCTCAACCAGCAGTGTTTGTGCCTTAGTCCTTAACCAGCAGTGTTTGTGTACTAATCCTTAACCAGCAGTGTTTGTGTCTTAGTCCTTAACCAGCAGTGTTTGTGTCCCAGTTCTTAACCAGCAGTGTTTGTGTACTAGTCCTTAACCAGCAGTGTTTGTGTACTAGTCCTTAACCAGCAGTGTTTGTGTCTTAGCCCTTAACCAGCAGTGTTTGTGTACTAGTTCTCAACCAGCAGTGTTTGTGTGCTAGTTCTTAACCAGCAGTGTTTGTGTACTAGTCCTTAACCAGCAGTGTTTGTGTACTAGTCCTTAACCAGCAGTGTTTGTGTGCTAGTTCTCAACCAGCAGTGTTTGTGTCCTAGTGCTGAACCGTGTCTGTGTGCTAGGCCTCTACAATAAGTGTTTGTGTGCTAGTCCTTAACCAGCAGTATTTGTGTGCTAGTCCTCAACCAGCAGTGTTTGTGTGCTAGTCCTCAACCAGCAGTGTTTGTGTGCTAGTCCTCAACCAGCAGGGTTTTGCATAATGAAGCTCACATTAATGACATCTCACTGCAAAACAATTTGCATCAAATGCTTTTGGTGCCCATTTATCTTCAGTGGCACATTTCAAAGTTTTTATTTAGTGTGCGCTTGTGTGGGGATAGTCATAGTGTTTTAGCTTGAGTCACCATTAGCAGTAGTTGACTGAAGTGGGAGTGGGAGGTTGACAAGTAATATTCGGATAATTAGAGTGTGCTTCATTAGTGTGAAGGGAAGAACAGCGTGGCCAATGCAGTCATTCTGTCTGACTGGGGTACTATTAAAACACTAAGATACCAAGAAAGACTTTTAGAGCATTCAAAATGACCTGTTCACACATTCAGATGAGCTTCGGAATGGCTTGAAATTTAACCTACAATGAAAAATCTGTTATTCACTAACCCACAAGGATTATTATCATCATTATTATTTTAGAAAATTCAAAATTTAGTGTACAAGTACTATTTATTGATTTATTTATTGTCATTCTGAAGCTTGACAGACCATTCAGTTTCATTGTAACCATGTTTCAATGGAAACCGTGAGCCTCTATTTCTTTGTACAATCGCCTGATTCATCTCCTATTATAAAGTATCCATTGTCACTAAAGAGTCCACAGAGTATAGTCGACATATCTCTAGCACAGATTATGTTTATTTTATCAGTTGTTAATTGGAGGGTTCAAATTGATTTTATTATCAATAATATGTAATCTCTCAAAACTTTTCACATTCATCCATCTCGCTTACACCCACACTGTCATTTCAAGGTCAGATTTAATTGAAAAGTGCATCTAAACTGCTCTGTGCCTCATTACGTGCCAGATGGCTTTGCAAAAATTAATAGCGAAAAAATGAAAAGAGGTATATAATTTAATGGCGGTTTCCCATCAACGTTATCTGCTAATGAAGGGCTTTCTCTGTTGCATTATGGGGGGAATCTGTGTTCTCAATAAACCCATTATTAACCTGAATCAGTGAAAGGAGATTAAAGGAGAGGATGTTCCAGCGCTTTTGTTTATGAAGGATAATGCCAGCCAGCTAGGTATTAGAAAACAATTAGTGCTTGTGATGGAGGTTACGGCTTTACAGCTGCACCATCAGTAGAGGTGTTTGCTATGCTAATGCTCAGAAAATAACGTAAGCTGTATTTTTTATATCTTCAAGATTGAAAATATAGATTAAAGCAGTAATCCATGAGAGACTGTGCTACAGCAAATTTGCCACAGTTAAATGTTGTAAAATCAATATGTGGTGTGATACGATAAAATCTTTGTTTTTTTAATAAAAGTTGTAATCTAATTCTGACAATTTTCCCACAAGACGAGAAAAAGTATAATTTCCAAAATATGTCCCCAAGTGTGTACCAAGATTTATTAATAATAATCAATTCCGCCACCAGTAATATATTAACTTGCCTAACACTGCGCCCTAACTAACTAAATTATTTAAATGTTTAATTTTCTCCCTGATTTGTTTTTATTTAATTAAATATATATATGAGGCAAGGAGAAACGAGGGAAGAGTTTAAAAATGGATCAAAATATATGAAAAATTATAAACAATTTCAAATGTAATAAGTACCAGATACAAAATATTATTATATTATATTATATTATATTAATTATATTATATTATATTATATTAGTTTTTTTTACACTTTATGATTGCAAGCAATGCAATAATCAATCTTGCGTTTTATTTGTATATTATATTACATTATATATCACTGTAATTTTGTTTTTACAGTTTATTATGTTTATACTGTTATGATTCAACTCATCCTGTCTGTTTTATAATCATGAGACATACATGCACACACACAAGGTTAACTGGGTTGAGAGCATGAAATCTCCGACACACACACACAAACCCACATACACAGCAGGACATACAGGCGCGAAGGCCAACCTCTGCGCTCCACCTGCGGTTCACTAACAGAGCAAGCTGTCGCTAACGCACACACACACACACACACACACCTGCTATGGCTCTTCCACAGGTACAAAACCTGAGACACACACACCTGCTGCTTTATCCTAGCTGCAGCCACATGTACCCAGGGGGGGAATAAGGAGGAAAAAAGAGATGGATGGCTATTTTCAGCAACCTATGTCTTTTTTATTTTTTTTATATATTTTTTTTAGTCTCTTTGTGTCCAAGTATGTGTACACACACACACCGTTTCTTATTTACACCTTTCCTGTGCAATCACACCTCCAAAGTGTGCACCCTGCTGAGTGATGACAAGGCGAGTGAAGGGAGGAAGAGAAATAGTGGAGAAGGTAGAGAAGGATGAAGGGATGCAGAGACTCCACTGTGAGAAGAGGAACGGTCTGTCTGAAGACATTTATAACAGGCTTAATGAGACAACCTGTTTGTCAGACATGCAGAGATCTGCGAGTCCTTCAGGAGAGACTGTGATGCCTGCGCGGTGGTGTTAAACAAGCAGCTGTAGACAAAGATTTTTAGAAACAGGTCTTGCTGGAATACTTCGGAGGAAAAGAGTTTGAGCAAAGTAGAGTGCAGACCGCAGGATGGCGAAAAGACCCGAGGACATGCTTGATTAATAGGCAACTTCTTGAAACCCTGCAGCACAGAGAGGAAGAGTCTGACTGTGACCAATTTTGGTGACTTTCAGGCCATCTGAAATCAAGGTTTCATTTGTATATATAAACAGTACTCAGAAAATGAGATGACAGATCTGAGTCTGGCACTTTAGTGCAGAAGACTGCTGTGATTTATCTGGAAAGACGCTCGGATGAGAGGTTAGCATAGCGGATGCATAATTCCACTGGGGGCCGACGCACTGTAATCGCTCAGAGCAAATTTGTGGAAATGATAAATTACTCTCGGGTTTCACATTTTCTGTACTAGTGTGTCACAGTTAAAGGGACAGTACACCCATAAATGACTGGTAATGGATTGTGATGGTTTTAAAGGGTTAGTTCACACAAAAATTAAAATTCTGTCATTAATTACTCACCCTCATGTCGTTCCAGACCTGTGAGACCTTCGTTCATCTTTGAAATCTTTTAAATTTGATGAAATCCGAGAGCTCTCTGACCCCCACATAGACAGCAATTTAATTACCACTTTCAAGGCCAAGAAAGGTTGTAAAACTATCATTAAAAAGACGGGTTCTACGCCAGAACGCCGGCTCATTATTGGCCGATGCTGTTCGTGTGATGCTGACACAGGAGCTGGCCAATACAGAGCCGGCGTTCTGGTGTAGAACCCGGAAGAACCTGTTACTACGTCAACAGCGTAGGAGACTAACACAGAAGAGAAGAAATTGTTGAATAAAGTTGTTATTTTTGTTTGTTTTTGCACAAAAAAAGTATTCATAACATTAAGTTTGAACCACTGGAGTTACATGGACTATTTTAACAATGTCTTTACTACCTTTCTGGACCTTGAAAGTGTTAATTAAATTGATGTCTATGGAGGGGTCAGAGAGCTCTCAGATTTCATCAAAAATATCTTAATTTGTGTTCTGAAGATTCAATTCAATTCAATTCAATTCAAATTTATTTGTATAGCGCTTTTCACAATACACATTGTTTCAAAGCAGCTTTACAGAAAGTGCATTTCATAAATGTACATTGAAAAATGTTAGAAAGAGAATGTTAAAGAAAAATGTTAGAAAAAGTTAATCAATCATGTATTAATTTAGGCCATAACAACGCTGGCGTTGAGTCGTCTCTTCACAGGCGTCGAGTCGTCTCATCACAGGTGTTGGGGCATCTGAAGTCTCGATGAGAGGCTGGATACAAACTGGAGCTGACGAACTATTAACAGAAAAGCAGATGGGAAATAATTAGCATAGCTGCTGTTCAGAATATTAATGCTTTTGATCCGATTTAACTATAGTATAAAAGGTGATTATAATGTGAATGCTTGGCTTAAGGGATGCGTCTTTAATCTAGTTTTAAACTGGGACAGCGAGTCTGAACCTCGAACAATATCAGGAAGACTATTCCAGAGTTTAGGAGCTAAATGTGAAAATGCCCTCCCTCCTTTAGTGGACTTAGATATCCTAGGAATGACCAGAAGCCTCGAGTTTAGTGATCTTAAAGAGCGCGATGGATTGTAGGGCGATAGAAGATCCGTTAAAAACACTGAAGCTAAACCATTTAGGGCTTTATAGGTCAGTAGCAATACTTTGTAATTGATACGGAACATAATAGGTAACCAGTGTAGAGATGATAAAATTGGTGTTATATGATTATATTTTCTTGACCTAGTAAGAACTCTAGCAGCTGCGTTTTGGACTAACTGTAGCTTGTTTATTGAGGATGCAGGACAACCAGCTAATAAAGCATTACAGTAATCTAGTCTCGAGGTCATGAATGCATGAACTAACTTTTCTGCATCAGAAATAGATAGCATGTTACGTAGCTTAGCAATGTTTCTAAGGTGGAAAAATGCCGTTCTTGTAACATATGACATATGATTTTCGAAAGACAAGTTGCGGTCTAATAGAACACCCAGGTCTTTTACTGTAGTGGATAAAGTGACAGGACATCCTTCCAAGTTAAAGTTGTATTGTGAGAGGTTTTGTGGGCAGTTTTTTGGACCAATAAGTAATACCTCTGTTTTATCTGAATTTAATAGCAGAAAATTACACGTCATCCAGTATTTAATATCTTCAACACACGCTGTCAGTTTAGATAATTTAGCGTTTTCATCTGGTCGTGATGAAATATATAATTGAGTGTCATCAGCCTAACAGTGGAAATTAATTCCATGTTTTCTTATAATATTACCAAGTGGCAGCATATATATTGAGAATAGCAGAGGGCCTAACACGGATCCTTGCGGCACCCCATAGTCTACTGACGTCATCTTTGATTTTTCCCCATTTAGACAGACAAAATGGTAGCGGTCTGATAAGTACGATCTAAACCAGTTTAATGCCTGTCCCTGAACACCAGTGTAATTTTGAAGTCGATCTAAGAGTATTTTTTTATCTATAGTATCGAACGCAGCACTAAGATCGAGTAGAACTAGTATTGAGATACAGCCTTGGTTAGAAGCTAGAAGTAAATCATTTGTGATTTTCTGTGCTATGATGCTGCCTGAATCCTGATTGAAATTTTTCATAGATGTCATTTTCTTGCAAGAAAGAGCACAATTGAGCGGACACAACTTTTTCTAGTATTTTAGACATAAATGGAAGATTTGAAATGGGTCTGTAATTTGCTAGGTTATTATGATCTAATTGTGGCTTCTTAATGAGAGGTTTTATGACTGCCAACTTGAATATTCTTGGAACATGACCTAAAGATAAAGACGAGTTAATAATATTGAGAAGAGGCTCTTCCACTACAGGTAACAACTCTTTCAGTAGTTTAGTGGGTATTGGATCTAATAGAAATGTTGTTGGTTTAGATGCAATGATAAGTTTATTTAGCTCTTCCTGTCCTATAGTTGTAAAAGGGTGTAGTAGTTCTTGAGGGGCGATAATTGAGGTTGAATCATAAGACATCATTAAAGATTGTACATTTACAATTTTGTTTCTGATGCTTTCTATTTTCTCAGTGAAGAAATTCATAAAATCATTACTACTAAACTGTAACGGAATATTTTGCTCAGGCGATGCTTGTTTATTTGTTAGTCTAGCCACGGTGTTAAATAAACACCTTGGATTATTTTGCGGAGATGCTCATTCCTGGCTGCTTTTAGGGCCTTTTTATAACGTGACATACTATCTTTCCACGAGATTCTAAAGATTTCTAAATTAGTTTGTTTCCATTTACGCTCTAAGTTACGAGTTTCTCTCTTGATAACATGTGTATCACTGTTGTACCATGGTGCTTTAGTTTTCTCTCTAACCTTTTTTAATCTAATTGGTGCAACAATTTCTAATGTACTAGAGAAAATGGTGCTTATACTGCTAGTCATTTCCTCTAGTTCATCTGTTTGTTTGGGTTCACTGAGCAGCTGAGACAGATCAGGTAAGCAGTGGTTGGAAGGATTGTTCTGCCTGGTCGATAACGTGGCGCAACATGACAGATTTCAGCAGTACACAGTATGCAAGTTACCATGTAATGGTCAGTGATATCATCACTTTGCGGTATAATATCTATATCGGTTGGGTTGGTTCCATGTGATATAATTAAATCTAGTGTGTGATTAAGACGATGAGTGGGACCAGTGACGTTTTGCTTGACCCCAAAGGAGTGTAATAGATCTGTAAACGCAGCCCCTAATGCATCATTTGTGTTATCTACGTGTATGTTAAAATCTCCAACAATTAATGCTTTATCGACGTTGACCAATAGATCTGAGAGAAAGTCTGCAAACTCTTTTAGGAAATCAGCATAGGGCCCTGGAGGTCTATATACAGTAGCCAAGGCTAGAGATAATACGGATTTCTTTCTTACATCTAAGAGCGTAACATTTAGCACTAGTACTTCAAACGAATTAAACCTGTGACCTGTTTTCTGAGTAACATTAAGAATATCTCTATAGATTGTTGCAATGTCCGCCGCCACGACCAATCAGACGGGGCTCATGCTTATAACAGTATCCTGGTGGAGTAGACTCATTAAGACCGAAATAATCATTTGCCTTAAGCCAGGTTTCAGTAAGGCAAAGTATATCGAAAATATTATCTGTGACCATTTCATTTACAATAACCGCCTTAGGTGTGAGCGATCTAATGTTTAGAAGACCTAGTTTTAGAAATTGTTTTTGTTGACTAATATTGAGATTTTCTGGTTTAATCACAATTAGATTTTTCCTAGATCCTACAGTAGATTTAATGTTTGACCTCACTAAACGAGGAATAGACACAGTTTCTATATAATGTTCTACATTGGTACTTATGTCAATTAAGTTAGGACAGCAAAGACTGTGATTTGGACTTTGACTTACTAGTCATATGGTGTGTAATGCCCTAGAGATGTTGTCCGACAGAAGAGCCGCTCCGACTCCGACTCAGATGAACGAAGGTCTTATGCTGTGTTCACACCGAACGCGAATAGAGCGTCTGGCGTGAGTGATTTCCATGTTAAGTCAATGGAAAGGCACGTTGACGCTCGTCAGGAGGTCCTGCGGCGCGATGGACGCGAATTGGACGCAAATTGAGCGTCTTGCACGATACGCGCGTTATGCGGGAGTGGTGCTTTTTGTGCATTCATGCGTTTGAAGCGAATTCGCGTCTGATGCACGAGTTGAAAAATCTGAACTTTGCCGTCAATTCGCGCTGCGTTAACCAATCAGGAGCCTGCTTGCTGCTGTCACGTGATAAAGTGACGTGATGAGAAACCTTGCATAAATTAAAAATACTACTATTGTGTCACAAAATGTAGTTTTAAGACTTTTTCAGGTGGGAATGTAGTTGTTTAAAGCTCAAATCTGTGGTTTATTTATAAAGAGTGCGCCTATTTAAAAAAAAGAATCTTGTGTTTTTGGAGTTGTGAGATCCAGGTGATCACCGGGCACTCAGCGCTCATTAATCCTGGCGTGAGCAGCCTTTCCTCGGCTAGTCCTTGTGACGTTTGCCGCTGGCTTTGATGTCCTGTAGTGGTGCGTCTTGTGTAGATCTAACGGGCGATCTTTGGTGTCATGAATCTATAATTTGTTGTCTGCCAAATCGTTTTGACTGAGGCCAAAGAGAAGTTTCATAACTTTATTTTTTTTGGATATTTAAATATACATGCAGTGAAGATAATGTAAGTGTTGCCTGGACCACATTTGTGTGGCTATTAATGCTTAATATATATTTTTAATGAAAATGAAAAGAGGCAGAGTGGTGTTTTATGAAATATTTCTCCTGGAGTGCCTTGAACGCGCGTCTATTTCGCTTCAAAAGCTCGATTTATACGCGCGTATGGATTCAAAATGTTCACGCATCAAACTAGACGCGGTAGACGCAATTTTGAATTCAGCATTACGGGTTTGGGATGACATGAGGGTGAGGAATTAATGACAGAATAATTTTTGGGTGAACTAACCCTTTAATACAGAAGAAATAAGAAGAATAAGAAGAAATGTTTCTTGAGCATCAAATCAGCATATTAGGATGATTTCTGAAAGATTGTGTGAGACTAAAAAATTGCTGGAAATTCAGCTTTGCCATCACAGGAATAAATCACATTTTAAAATATTGAAATTTGTTCTCAGACACAAAAGTCCTGTGTTCATTTAAGGTATTCAATTTGAAACATGCTGCACCAACCCTGGCACAACATGTCTTGACATGTCAATTTCAGTCTGTTCCAGCTGTATAATTTTATAGGCTTTTATTGAGATGTATGGGATCAGGAATGTTGCTGGCCATATTCGAATTTGTCATCTGAATAAGCACCAATGACTCATATGTGCAATCACTAAGCAGATTCAGCTTTCTGATGTCCGGCTGTCATACCGACCGAATATTTTGTATTCCGAGTGACTCTGTCGATGATTGACTGTGCGGAGCCCGTCTTAACACCACACTCATTAATCTACATCTGTTGTCATGGTTTGAAATGAAAGAGAATAAATTAACCGGCAACAAATCTTCTCTTCTGGCTGTGTCGTGCCCCCTGTTGGTTGGGAGCAGATGGTGTACGGGAGAGGGAGAGTTCTGGACGGGTTTCAGCGGCTCAGATTGCTTTTGGGATTAGAGTTTGGTTTAGGTTAGTTCAGTTTGGTTTGGACATGCAGGACCTCTGAGTGTCACCAAGTTTGTGCCATAGAGCTGCATTGTATTTGAGCGCCCTCTAGTGGTGCTTTATTGTGCTCCGGCTCACTCACTCACTCAGATTCACTTCAATACACTCTTAAACACTTTGCAAATAGACGCAAACAATAGAGTTTATCAAAGAAATACTATCTCTGAGCATGAAACGCCACTGATCAAAGCAGATTTCAAATGCGCTTCTCACCTCTTGCTATCAGCTTGCTTAAGAAGTGAGTGGCTTTGATTTGCAGAAATGATGTGTGAAGCGCCGTTGTTTACTTATAAATACATGCTCCTTTTATCCGACGAGTAGTGCGAGAAAGTCTGGGTAAATTTGCTGTTTTGCTTTTTCGTGTAAGTGTGTAACTGCAACGTAATCATATTTATTGGCACTGAATGTGATTACAGGCTCAACGGGGAGGCTCATTGTCTGACTGTATTTAGCTCATCAAACCCTGTGCCGAGCCAATCTGATCTGTCAGGTGATAATCACACAAACACTTCAAGAAAAGCTCAATTTGCACATTTACGCGTTGATAAACACAGCATGTGTGTGTTTGTGAATGTGTTGCAAATTAGTACATTAAAAAATAGTTTCTGAGGCACCTTAATGGCCCCTTTGCACCTGCTTTTTCAGCCACTTGACTATATTAAAATCTAGATGTTAAAGGGATAGTTCACCCAAAAATGAAAATTAGCCCATGATTTACTCACCCTCAAGTCATCCTAGGTGTATATGACATTCTTCCTTCAGACGAATATAATCAGAGTTATATTAAGAAAGTTCTGGCTAATCCAAGCATTATAATTGCAGTAATAGATGCTCTGTTTTTGAAGTCCATAAAAAAATGCATCTGTCTGTCGAATAGCGTGCTCCACGCGGCTCCGGGGTGTTAAAGGGATAGTTCACCCAAAAATGAAAATTCTGTCATCATTTACTCACCCTCAAGTTGTTCCAAACCTGTATGAGTTTCTTTGTTCTGCTGAACACAAAAGAAGATATTTTGAAGAATGTTTGTAACCAAGCAGAGAGAGCAACCATTGACTACCATATTATTTTTCCCCTACTATGGTAGTCAATGGTTGCTCTCTGTGCTTGGTTATATACATTCTTCAAAAGATCTTCTTTTATGTTCAGCAGAACAAAGAAACTCATACAGGTTTGGAACAACTTGAGGGTGAGTAAATAATGACAGAATTTTCATTTTTGGGTGAACTATCTCTTTAATAAAGGCCTTCTGAAGCGAATTTATGCGTTTGTGTAAGAAAAATATCCATATTTAAAACTTTATCAAGTAAAGTTCCAGCCGATCGCCTTCCGTGGAAAAGTGTTGAAAGTGAAAACTCAAGATGCGTATGTGACGTCATGACGAGCATACCTGGTTGTGTCAATCATTCAATTAAAATATGTAAGGATTATTCAAGTCAATTGCAATGCGTAAATCTAGAAGAAAAAAAAAGGCCTACCATTTTTTTGAGTGTACCTACGAAGACATAAATACATATCTTCTATGATGAGCATGTTTTTTTTTTATTTCTGAACTAAACAAATTTGGAGGGCATGAAATTAAAATGGCTTAATATCATAATAAGAAAAAAGCCTAATTAAAAATACAAATTAATTAAAGGGCTGACCATTTTCTTTCCTCAAAATCCTAATGATATTTATAAATAAATCATTAATGATATTTGCACACAAATACTTTTTATGTTTTACACCAACTTTATGACTGGAATGAAAGTTTTTCAAAATGCACGAAACCATTATGAATACAAAAAGTACATTTCTAAGAACTCGATTTTTCAAAAGGTTTTTTTCCCCCTTTTCTTTACCATGGCCACTAGCACTGTCATTGACCGATCTGAAGTAGGAAAACATAATAAACCAGACATCTTATCTGACAAAAGGAAAGCATCCATCAATATTTTCAAATTAAGTAAATGATGGAACATCATCATATAAGAATCCTTTGTCATTTTAATAAGTGCTAAGTAGTACATCTGAATGCAGCAAAATGCAATGCAATTCAGATTTTTTTTTTTTTAAATCGCCAGATACTATCTGGACACGAAACACAGTGTAAAGGCGACCTGTGTGTGCGTGTCTTTGTGATTTGAATGTGATAGTGTGATGGATCAGTGTGCGAATGAGGGATTGCGTGGTTGCCAGGGGTACCACCTCTCCTCACCCCTTCTCCAAAAAGAGATGGATGACATGGCCCGGAGCACCAATTTGGCGGATGACAAGTTCAAAAGCAGACGGATGAGTGAAGCAGCCCAGGTGGGCTATTTATAGTTTGCCCGCCTTTCATCCCTCTCCATCCTTGGCTCAGTTTTCCCTCTCATTTTTTATTCCGTGAATTATAGCGGCTCTACCGGAGACACTCTTTCAGAGGGAACAGGACTGGTTTATCCGTCACGGACTCCGTAAAGACTCGGGTGTGTGTGTGAAGATCTTATGATGAAAGGTCATGATGATCAGGATTTTACATTTCTTCTGCTTTCAAACCGCTCTCATAAACAGGTTAACACCCCAAGAAAACTCCCAGCCCTTATAGGCCCAGATGTAATCTGCAAAATTCTGTTGAATTAGTTTATACCTAGTGATTATTTTTAAATGGAGCTGCGAGTACAAGAATCTTACTTGTAGATGTAAGATGTCATTTTACTAATGGCTAATTTATAAAGTTCAACAGAGTGTTTGTTGATGAAAAATTTTGGCTAATGCAATTTACAGAATTACCAACAGTTACTTTCGATATTGGGGCTGTATTTCAGCTTGACAATTACTGTCGTTATTACTCTTTTTATATTATCACAAATAGATCATACAAAAAGTGTTTGATCTTTCTGGTAAATGACATATAGGGCTATCAAATTGGCATTTGTATGATAAATCTTAATGAATTGAGACCCAGAAATGACCTGCAGTATAGAAATGATGGAAACACTTTACAATGTGTTAACAGTATAACTATTATTCCCATTAGTAGTCTTAAACTACTGTGTACTAACATTTAAATTAATAATTTGATACAATGCACTTACATGCACTAAATTGCCAAAAGTTTTGAGACGCCTGCCTTTACATGCACGTAATACGTATGGTAAAATATGGAGTTGGCCCAACCTTTGCAGCTATAACAGCTTCAACTCTTCTAGGAAGGCTTTCCACAAGGTTTAGGAGTGTGTTTATGGGAATTTTTGAGCATTCTTCTAGAAGCGCATTTGTGAGGTCAGACACTGATGTTGGATGAGAAGGCCTAGCTCGCAGTCTCCGCTCTAATTCATCCCAAAGGTTCACGCTCATCCATGTCTTTATGGACCTTGCTTTGTGCACTGGTGCGCAGTCATGTTGGAACAGGAAGGAGCTATCCACAAACTGTTCCCACAAAGTTGGGAGCATGAAATTGTCCAAAATGTCCTGGCATGCTGAAACATTGAGAGTTCCTTTCACTGGAACTAAGGGGCCACTTGGTGATTGCACTTGGTGATGTAAGGCTTGGATGCCGCAGCACGGCCATGGAAAACCCATTCAATGAAGCTCTCTATGCACTGTTCTTGAGCTAATCTGAAGGGCACATGAGGTTTGGAGGTCTGTAGCTATTGACTTCTGCACACTGTGCGCCTCAGCATGCGCTGACCCCGCTCTGTGATTTTACTTGGCTGAGTTGCTGTTGTTCCCAATTGCTTCCACTTTTGTATTTTATAATACCACTAACAGTTGACCATGGAATATTTAGTAGTGAGGACATTTCACGAATGGACTTATTGCACAGGTGGAAATCTATCACGGTACCACGTTTGAATTCACTGAGCTCCTGAGAGAGACCCATTCTTTCACAAATGTTTATAGAAGCGTCTGCATGCCTAAGTGCTTGATTTTATACACTTTGGCCATGGAAGTGATTGGAACACATGAATTCAATGATTTGGGGGTGACTCAATACTTTTTAACCCACCCTTAAACCTAACCGTACCACCAAACATATACATAACCGTTCCCGTATCCCACCTCAAAAGCACCACAAGTGGTTTGCAGTACAACATGAACACAGTAACTATATTGTACTTATTTTTGTATGTAACTACACTGTAAAGACACTCAACTGGGGTTCACAGCATTTAGACATTTTACAGCATGTCCATTTCCTATTGTTCATTGCAAACTCATCTTCATTCCTAACATAACTTAAAAAACACCAAAAATCAGCTAATAAAACTTCTACTTCTAAATTCTTCATGCATTTTCAGTATAAACACACACACTATGGGAACCCAGTGGAGAAACTATTACTGGATTAGCGAGAAATATGGCATCTGCATCTGTCTTGCCCAAGGCCTGGTTGACTAATTGTCCTGTGCACTCGGGTCTGTAGGTGGAATGAAGTGTCAAACTGGAGCTTGTCTTTGTGTGTGTGTATGTGTGTGTGTGTGTGTGTGTGTGTGTGTGTGTGTGCGCGCATAATTTAGTTGGATTATGTGTGTGTGTATGCTTAGCTCTGAGCTGAAAGAGAGGGCAATAAATCTTTCGTTTCACAATTGTTTGTCTTTCTTTCCTCCTCATGTGAGCGTGTGTTTGTTCTTGGCCTTTCCTCCAGGACTACACAGACAATCAATGGAACTGACTGAGTCAGATCTGTATTCAGACAAATGCTGTTTGTTTTTTCCTGACAGCCCTCAAAAGAAACATTCAGTGTGTGGGTGTATAAATAACACATCTGCTTCTATATGTCTGTGCGTAATCATGGGTGAATCTCACAAAAACTTTCAAAGACAATAGGAAGGGATGAGAAACGTCCTCGCATTGATCTCCTCTTCTAGTATAGACCTCTTCGCAGGGACCCCAAGACTCATTGGAGCCAAAGATAATCCACTGTATCATTTATAGGGCCGACCCTGTTTGCCGTAATGAGAATAATCAAGAATAATGAGAGCTACAAGAAAACCCTCTAAAGATACATTAAAATAATGAGTTTTTAAGGGGAAATATAATAATTGCAGATTTTTATTGTCGTAATTTTGGCATATTTCTCCATTGTAACTATTATATTCAATTGCAACCTCACTTCTTATAATAGCAACGTTAAATTACTTAATATGACTCAATGTCTAAGTCTACTATTACTATTAAACTTTATTTCTCTCATTTGGACTTGTCACAATTATTTTAGAGTTAATATATTATTTGAGTGTTAATTAATATTTAAATTTTTTTGTATTCTTCAGCTTTAATTTCAATTTTAGCTTGTCATTTTGTTGGTTTTGTAAATATCATTTTGTGTTTTTTGAATATTTAGTTTTTTATAATTTTTGTACTTTGACCTAAACTTATTTTATTTCATTTACTTGCCAAGGAAGCAAACATTATTTTAATTATTGTTTTGTTAGCTTTTTATTTAATATTGATATTTTATTTATTACACTTATATTTGAGTTACCAAAAATGTTTTTAAATGTTAAATGTTTTTGTGATGCTGATTACTGAACTATATTCAATTGTCACATATCTCACAGTATAAACTTTGCACAGTTGACGTTTTTATTTAGTGAAGATATAGATATATAATATTTTTTCATTATATGTACAAAAACAGCTAAAACATTCTTCAAAATATCTGTATTTTTCAGACAGTAAGTCGTTCAGGTTTGCAATTACATGAGAGTGAATAAATGAGGACAGAATTGTCATTTTTGGGCGAGCTATCCCTTTAATACTCTTAAAAATATACTTTACTTTATGCAAAAAAAAAAAAAATTGGGGGGGGGGGGGGGGGGTGATAAGACCTGTAAATATGTGAAAACCACGTACTACAAGAACAGCGTTTACGCATGTTTATGTGTGTATTTGTGTCAGGTTGACAGACAGCTACAGATGTTCTGTGGTGATAAGGTCAGTTAGCAGATTGAAGCATCTTCACCCTCGCTGCTGGTACCTGTGTTGGACACGGCGCTAAACATTCCCTCAATGTTCGGTGGACATTTTCCGAAACATTATTGCAGCATAATGCCGCTTGACATCAGCGCCACACTATGACCTCTGCTAGTGCCTCAATGATGCTATATCTATTCATGCTTTGCCCTCATACCTGCTTTGGTTCTCCCGTAGTGTTATTGCACATTGGCCTTTGCCATTGGATGAGGAGTTTTCCTATGTGATAATGTCAGGGACAGCTCATTGATTTGACCTCGCTCGCTTGTCATATGCTTAAATGGCTTCCCTCGGAAATAGAGTAATGAAAGAATGAAGCCATTTCTCACATTCAGTGGCTCCCTATGTGCCTTTCCATGACTGCCCTGTTATGACAGTCTGAAGGTTAAATTGTACGGATATATTATTATGACGAATTATATATACAAATTCACACTTTCAAAAGGATGGCAGATGGAAAGAGCCTCTGAGTCAAGTGTGTGTATGTAAGAATCATAAATGTTTCATAGAAGCATAACTGTAGTGGAATAGAACATTAAATATGGCATGCTGGTGGAAATCTGTTAAAGTACTCGTCTGCTCACACACGACCACACAAGCACCTGCTGCAGGTACTTAGCGGCACTAATGTCGTCTCATCTTCATGTGGACTCCCCAGTTGATTTTCTCAGATCGTTAGCAATGTTGCCAGCAATGACATTATTTGCTCATGCGAAACTTAGCCCCAGCCATTTCTTTTGAACTTTGATACACGCAGAGTGTTCTGACACACTAATCCAGTCCCATTTTGTTTGCTTTGCATCCTGTTCTTCCTTGTTTCTGGAGTGGTGTGCATATTAGCATTTATTAACCTCTTGGTAGCTCTAAACTAAATCAAATTAGCCGCATATGTTAGCATTGTACTTTCTATTTCAAAAACATTAGCAATTCAAATGAGAAAACAAAAGCAAACACACAAAATTAATTTTGAGAATGAGGTTCATTTGCATTCTGCCAAAATCTGGGAAGGTTTTGTCCTTGAGTTTTAGTTCTGCCGAAGTAGATGCGGATCGAGCATCTGTTCTGTTGAATATGCACAATACTGTAGTTAAACGGTGAGAAAAGACTTAACGTTTTTTTTTTCTCCCTGTCCTCTGTTTACTGTGAGAGGCAGGGGAGCTCCCTCGCTTCCACCAGGTGGGTCATTAGCATCCACACATAATAACAGATATGTGATCATAATTATGCTGATTAGCACTAGTCATGACATAAGTCCTGTTGGACCAAAAGCAGAAAATAAATAGGCAAACACATTAAAATCTCTTTAGGAAACAACTAAATTACTTAAAACAAACTTCCAGAGCTTCAATTATGGCTGGAAATGGTGAAGTTATTATAATAGGTAATAGGTTTGGGTTGTTGTTGTTGTTTGCAAGGAAAGAGAATTGAGAATAGAATCTGGTAATGTCCTATCATAAAGGCCCAAAACTTTCACAAACAAAACTACTTCTAACTACGCAAGCTTGATTTGTGCATTTTGGCATTCCAAAATGTGTTGAAAATACAATATTTAATGCAATATAAGCAATTAGTTAAAGCTTGTTTAAACATTTATAGGCACTTAACAAATGTTATCATACACCATACCATTGTCTTTCAAGTCAAGCAATGTCATTGTGGGCTGTCGTGCCTATTTTAATGCAATACAAGTGTACATTGCTGCAACAGGCACTATAGCGAACTTTAGTGTAAATGCTATCGATGTTTTCTCTTTCAGGTTATCTACTGTCATGGTGTGTGACAGTTTAAAGTGAAAAATGCCATGCTAGTTAGTTAAAATTGGCTTAAATTTGTTTTGTAGCTGCCTAGCAAACATTAGCATAAACATTACCAATCGTTTTGTCTTTAAACTGGTTTTGTAGCTGCCTAGCAAAAATTACCATCACTTGTGTTTCTGGTCATGTACACTCACCTAAAGGATTATTAGGAACACCTGTTCAATTTCTCATTAATGCAATTATCTAATCAACCAAGGCACATGGCAGTTGCTTCAATGCATTTAGGGGTGGTGTTCTAGTCAAGACAATCTCCTGAACTCCAAACTGAATGTCAGAATGGGAAAGAAAGGTGATTTAAGCAGTTTTGAGCATGGCATGGTTGTTGGTGCCAGACGGGCCGGTCTGAGTATTTCACAATCTGCTCAGTTACTGGGATTTTCACGCACAACCATTTCTTGGGTTTACAAAGAATGGTGTGAAAAGGGAAAAACATCCAGTATGTGGCAGTCCTGTGGGCGAAAATGCCTTGTTGATGCTAGAGGTCAGAGGAGAATGGGCCGACTGATTCAATCTGATAGAAGAGCAACTTTGACTGAAATAACCACTCGTTACAACCGAGGTATGCAGCAAAGCATTTGTGAAGCCACAACACGCACAACCTTGAGGTGGATGGGCTACAACAGCAGAAGACCCCACCGGGTACCACTCATCTCCACTACAAATAGGAAAAAGAGGCTACAATTTGCATGAGCTCACCAAAATTGGACAGTTGAAGACTGGAAAAATGTTGCCTTGTCTGATGAGTCTCGATTTCTGTTGAGACATTCAGATGGTAGAGTCAGAATTTGGCGTAAACAGAATGAGAACATGGATCCATCATGCCTTGTTACCACTGTGCAGGCTGGTGGTGGTGGTGTAATGGTGTGGGGGATGTTTTCTTGGCACACTTTAGGCCCCTTAGTGCCAATTGGGCATCGTTTAAATGCCACGGCCTACCTGAGCATTGTTTCTGACCATGTCCATCCCTTTATGACCACCATGTGCCCATCCTCTGATGGCTACTTCCAGCAGGATAATGCACCATGTCACAAAGCTCGAATCATTTCAAATTGGTTTCTTGAACATGACAATGAGTTCACTGTACTAAAATGGCCCCCACAGTCACCAGATCTCAACCCAATAGAGCATCTTTGGGATGTGGTGGAACGGGAGCTTCATGCCCTGGATGTGTATCCCACAAATCTCCATCAACTGCAAGATGCTATCCTATCAATATGGGCCAACATTTCTAAAGAATGCTTTCAGCATCTTGTTGAATCAATGCCACGTAGAATTAAGGCAGTTCTGAAGGCGAAAGGGGGTCAAACACAGTATTAGTATAGTGTTCCTAATTATCCTTTAGGTGAGTGTATATAGGCTAGGCTACTGTCATTTTACATAGTAGTTGTTGATGAAAATATTTCCAAGCTAATTAGTTCAATTTAGTTTAAACATGCTGTAGCTTAGCGGACATTTCCCTACCATCCCTTTCTCTTTCAGGTCAACTACTGTCATAGTGGAGCAGCAGTTTGAAGAAAATCTCCTCAAGCTAGTTTAGCTAGTTAGCCAAATAACACACTTTTTTAACTGAGGTTTGTTGCCACCATACATGCACATGAGCGATCGTCAAGTATGATAAAGGGACCATGTGCTTGATATGTATCAGCTTAACGATCACATTTGCGTACTCACGTCTGTCCTAACACTGAGCAGAGAAGATTTCAGTATTGTTTAGCTTCTTAGCATACATTAGTATCTCGACCTCTCTTCTCCACGATCGATCATTCACTCTAAGCTGGTCGCAGTAGGGGAATGAGATTGCTCTAATTGATTGGGTTATGAGTGTATCATGTTTGCCTATGATAGCTCATTCACCCTCCTCTATTTCAATGTTAGTGCATCCCAACTTTCCTCATTTTCACCATTAGCGATCCAATTACCTCGCGCTGTTCCTTCTCCATATCTCATTGCGTTTCACACGCTGTTCCCCGAGCCGTGACACAAACGGCATCACCAGCCACAGCGCCCAGCTGTGTAAAAATGGCTGATCTGTCCATATAATGACCATTAAGTGTGATTTTCTCGGGAAATCGAACACCTTGAGCTTCACACCCGTTGTGCGGGGAGAGTATTTTTTTTTTCTTGGACACAAAAGTGAGCTCAGAGCTTTATCTCTGATTGATCTGCTGTGAGTCAGTGGAGCAAGAGACCAATCTGTGGGTTTATAAGAAAAGATAAAAGACCCTTATCATCTCTCTCTCCCTCTCCCTCACTTTTATTCCTCAATGAGAAGTTGCGTTTGAATGCCAGGAGAACACCTTTCATTATCAGGTCAAGGACTTTGTACCTGCTTGTGCTAAGAGCTTGGGAGATGCGATAAACTCTATGTATCTGCCTCACCTCTAGCCATGCTCAAACAGGGGACATCTCTGATATGAGTCTGAATGAGTGTCTGTCCAAAAAAGTGATAGGGAGAGTGAAAAGAGGTACAACGGTAAGATGGGATAAAACAGATTGTTGAGCATTCATGGGAGGGATGAGGAAAGCATAGACAGAATTATTGATGAGGGAGGAGGGGGTGTCGTGTGAAGCTTCCAACTGCCTCGTCATAAAGCATTCACAAAAGCCTTTCATGAAACCCTCAGTTGTGAGATTTCACCTACAGTGCTGCGCCCAGCCGCAGGAGAGGAGAAACAGATCTCAGTAGTGCTGCTCGTGCATGACATACACGTCCCGCTTGTTTTGCTTCCTCCGCTTAGATGAGTTGCGGAGCAGTGTTGAGACTTCTTGAGTTGGACTGAGGTGGGACAAATCCCAGCATCTGTCCACCAAAAATGTCATCTCATGTAATTAGGTCTATTAGGGCTTATTTTCAAGGACTTTATTTACTGACAAACTAGTCAAACTACTTAGTCACCCTGTAGTCAATAATTGTATCTCATTTTAACTCCTTTGATCACCAAAATTAGATATCTTAAAAAAAATCCTGTGAAAAAAAGTCTACATGCTTTAAAATAGCTTGAATGTGACTCTACGTGCTTAATTTAATAAATGCGAAATTCATGAATATGCAAATTAGCTCCGCCCCCACCCACATCAGCTCAGCGATCCACTCGCTATCACTCTTTACAACGTCGGACACATAACGTTAATTAATATGATTAGCCTTTTGCTTGACTACGTTATCAAACAGCTAATAATGTGTTGCTAATGTTACACAAACCGTTGCCATTCACCATCTCGGTCTGCCTTCTAAAATCAGTATCCTTAGAAACGCTTTACACATCATTGAACGAACGCCAGTGGAGAAACGCCAGCAGTTTTCACCCGCTGTATTGCTAAATGTACCTGATTTTTCATATCAACAGAAAAATATCCCGGCATAACCTGGCTTCTCTTGAGACTCCCCTGCTTCAGAGTGGTCATAGTTAATGATATGTGACCCTGTCTGTGAAAACCCAGCTAAAGTCATTTTTTTGTCATTCGCTGTTTTATACATAAAATCATCCTACATAATGTAAAGAACATTCTGTGAAAATATAACCTTGATATCTTTAATATTGACTGAGTAAGATCATGTCAAAAGTTAGCTGAATTTCGGCCTCAGAAAATCATGATTTTGAGAAATTCCAATTTTAAAATCAAGCTTATTTTTGAAATTGTAAAACATTTTAACCATTATTATTCTGATAATGTGACATATACCACATACAAGCTAAGATTCTCCCATTTTCAGTGATATAGGACACATTTATAGGAAAATTCTTAGTTTTGTAAAACAAGTCTATTTATTATGATGTGCATGTCCAAAAAGCGTGAAACATTGAAACGAATGGGGGCACCACAAGAGCTTGATTTACCAAGTCAGTTCACTCTAATGATTTGTAGGCTATAACTTTATTAGTAAAACGAAATCTCAGTAGAAAATGTCATTAATAGGCCTATATATATCCATTAATATATAAAACATCCATAGAAAATCTCACTGTGTAACATTTGGAGTAAATCCAGGACTAGGCAATAATGCCCTACCAAGTTAACAGGTCAGTCTCAAACTTTGTGCAGATAGTTAGTCATAACTGTGAATCTTCACTTGTCTCACAATTCGATTAGATTATGATTCATTAGGATTTTTTCATGGCTAATTGTGCTTAATAACTCTTTTAGCCTACATAAAACACATCCTACACTTTATGTTCTCATTCATGCATGTTCTATTCGTTTACAAACCAAAACCAAAACATCAGACGCAAGAGCTTTGCTTCCGAAGGACACACACAACTTTTTTTATTTTAATATATAATACGGGTTCTTTATTAAGCCTACAAAAAACAGTAGGCCTATATTAATCCTTATTAATTAAACTATCAGCTGTTCTGTTCCTTGCACTTCGCTTGCCGCGGCCGCCCTGTCAGAGAGCGAATTCATAAACCCAGCGCATCAGCATCAAAAAACCAAACTATTTAGACACTTAGCAGCCATTAAATGTCTTTAAAATAAGATGGATGTATAGGCAGAAGGTGGAGTTAGAAAACAAATAAACTGTTCCTGAAATGTCGGTGATGACACAAAGAAATCCACACAGAAATCGGTACCCGGCTTAAGTCGCCGTTTTCTTGACTTTCCCAACACTGATCTGATCCTTGGTCGTGCGGATTGATATTAAGGTCTGTTTGCACTTTGTAATTGTAAAAAATACGTTTCTGAACCGAATGATATAAGAATCAGGAGTTGTTTCTGTGTCCAAAGTAAACAAAGAGACGATTCAAATCAATATTTAAGAAGCCCACGTCCGGTATTTTTTGGTGCAAAATAATAAAACGTAGCGTCAATAAAATCATTAATTTCAGTATTTATAATATTATAAATGAAAAATTGAGTACTGCATCTCAAAGGCCTTGGTATAATCTATCATTTACAGTAATAAACACAATTGTTTTGGTCATTTTTATGGCTATGACTACTTTGACGCTCTATATCTCCAATTAGATTATGCGACTTAAGCCGGGGTTTCACAGACGGGGTCACATATGCTAAAGCCCGCCCTCATGATGACGTGATTGGTTACTAGGTAGTTAAGTTACTAGGACGTAACAAACACCAGCGATTTCAAAGCACATTTTTGAGACTGTCTTTGGTTCACTGGACTGAATTTGCTTTGTTTTTTCTTAAAGTATGTTAAAAACACCACATATACATATAAACAACATTAAAACCTTGATTTTTACCACAGTGGGTCTTTAATGCTTATACTTTTCAACAAACTTGCCCTAAGTATTACATTTACGGGCATAACTTGTTACCCACTGTTTGTGGTACAGACTTGAATGATTCCTCCAATAATGTGCCTTGATGAAGACAGTTGTGCTGTTACTTTTCCAAGCGATCAGTCTTACGATTTTTACCTGGTGGTCGATAAAACGGGTGGAAAAATCCCCTTGTTTAGAATATCATAGAATTATTATTTCAGCTTGGACAACCACCCTTGCAACCTCATAAAAATGTGATAAAAAACTGAGATGTGATAGAACACCTTAGCAACTGCATAGCTGCACAATGGAACTGATTACATATAATCTGGATTACGTAATCAGATTCCAGAAATGGAGCACTTTGTAATTTCAATTATATTTCGTTTTAAAATACTCGTGATCAGCTCCTTGTATTTTATATCAATATGGTACAGGATTATCCTATTCAAATCAATGTTATTAACAAGTTAGATCAAAAGTAATCTAAAAGTAGTCGGATTATATTGGATATGGATTACATACTAACAAAAATTTTTGTCATGTAATTTGGAATCGGTAACCAACTGCAATTTGTAAGTACCCAGCACTGCTCCTTAGCATCATGATAGTGAATTTTTCTTGGGCAGCGCATGCTGTTATTTTTTTTAAGCGAAACAGTTTTCTCATAGCAGACAAAAAGGGCCAAAATATCATAGACTTAATCACTTTTTTTGACCTGGGGCAGTCAGCAACCACTCAGATCACCATAACAATGTCATTGAGACCATTAGGAACACCTTAGTAAATACTGTAAAAAAATTGTCAGGCCAGTTTCAACATTTTGGTGCATTTAGTTTCAGTTTCAGCACTCTTACAAATTTGAGAATACTGTGTGAATGTGCTTTACAATATTACAAGACAATAAACCAAAGGGAGTGACATTTCTCTCACGTGTGACTGTGAATAAGAATTAGAAACCCAGGCAGGCTTAGTTAAATGGAACTCTCTAGTCATTAACTCAGTCTCTCAATATTCTAATGAGTGCTGAATTCGTTAGACTTGATAAGCATATTTCATCTCCAATCAGTCCAGAGCTTTATGAAGCAAGAGTTATTAAGTCAGTGAGCTCTGCGTTTTTTAATCTCTGTCTCTTTCTGTCCATCCACCCTTTTCTCATTTCACATAACGCTGGAGCCGAAGAGAGAAGATATGGACTCATAAAGTGTGGGAAAAATAGACGGTTTTAGTGCTTTCCTAGTCATGTCAGGAGTCTTTCCGGCTCTCTCTCTCTCTCTCTCTCTCTCTCTCTCTCTCTCTCTCTCTCTCTCTCTCTCTCTCTCTCTCTCTCTCTCTCTCTCTCTCTCTCTCTCTCATTGGATTTCATCCACCCCCTGTAATCTGCAGGTCTGTGTTTGGGTGTACGTGCTCTTACAGCTGTTTACTTTGAGACTGTGGGTGTCTTTTGATGACCCGTTTTCTCTGCCGGCTGATTGGATCGTAATTGCACTGTGGCCGTCAAAGGTACTCTCAAAGTTTCTTGCAGAAGCAGTGTGAGTTTAATTAGCTAGTTTGAGGACAAAACTGTCCTCAGAAATTGGACAAAACCTTCCTTTGGGGATATCCTTAAAGGCAAAAGCGACTTATAAATGTTAAAAGCGATTGTGAGAAAGTTTAAGATAAATTAAGTCACATTGTAAGAGATATAAAGTTGCAGTTCTAAGAAATATTGTATATATTCCCAATTACAAGATTTACAAAGAACAAAATTGTGAGATAACGTTTCCGTTGTGAGTTAAAGTTGCTATTGCAAGAATAACGTTGCATTCATGGGATTCACAATTAGGGTTACAACATTTCCAGAAACTTTCCAGGATTTTTTGGAAATTTTGGGAAAGTTTCTAGAATAATTTACTGGAAATGTTTAGCTCCTTTGCAACCCTAAAAATATAAAGCTACTTTTTGAGTGATAGTTGCAAATGTAAGAGAAAAGTCACAATTCTAAGAAATAAAGTTCTGTTTACAAGATTGTAACATTGTTACATTTATGTCATATGAATTTGCAATTAAATAGACACATTTGCGATAAAGTCATATTAGGCTAAACAAAGTCACAGTTGTGAGATATGAAGTTACATTGTGAGAGATAAAATCACAATTGTAAAATCTAGGCCTGGTTTCACAGACAAGGCTTAGATTAAGCCAGGATTAGGCCTTAGTTCAATTAGGGCATTTAAGTCGTTTTTATAAGCGTGCCTTAGAAAAAAAACTTTACTGGTGTGCATCTTGAGACCAAACGATGGCACTGACATATTTTAAAGGTGCCCTGCCACACGTATTTCAGTACTTTTGTGGTAATGTCTGAAGTTCTACCATGGACCCAAAAAATGCCTTGGTTACCTTGTTTCAATTCTTTCTAGAGTGGTATAGAAAGCCTGCCTTTTGCGCCAGTTCTCATTAATATTCAACGAGCTAAGCTGCTTGACTGCAATTGGCTAACAGCTAGCCAATGAGAGCCTGGCTATCAGCATCCTTTACTCAACGCAAAGAGTAGAGGAACTTTGTTTACTATCATCTGGAATCGCTGCAGAAATGGCTTCTTCAGGTATATTGCCATATATATATGATGTTCAGCCATCCTTGCTGTATACGAAAACTGTCAGCTGAGCTAGGCGAATTCTCAACTGCTAGTCTCAACTGGGCGAGCTCATGAATAGTAATGAGCTCAGGCAACACCACGTCAGACTGACCAGCTTTTGTAAATGATGTCTGATTTCTCTGCTTATATCTTTTCAGTTGCTAGAGATGACAGAGGAGGTTTTGTGTGGCAGTGCACCTTTAAGATATGTCAGTAGAAAACAGTTCAGTTAAAACAGCTCAGACATGCATTTTAGTCTGAGACTAAGCCTTGTCTGTGAAACTGAGGGATAAAGTCTCCAAGTTCTCTAGAAGATTAACTTCCTTCCTGACTGAAAAGAGATGTATGCATGAGTGTGTTTGTGATGACCTTTATTTGTATTGCCCTGCAGTGAAGTGCGTGTGATGTTCTAAACTACAATAATTTGCTCCGTTTTCTGTGTGTGTGTGTATGAGTGACCAGTACAGGTCGGCTGGGTTAATAGGGATGCTGTCATACGTAACAGTACTGGACAGTGAGCAGCAAGGAAATGACAAACGCTGAGAGCAAATTAGAGTCCTTGCCCTCCCCTCTAGTTTCGCTTCACACACACACACACACACCTGACTGACACAGTGCAAGGTCAATGTCTTTTATTACGTTCAGGCTGGCCGTGGAACATTTGAATGCGACGCTCCAGAAAGAGCGCACACACTTTGCAAATAACAGCTTAGTGTGCGGATTTGGATTAGCAGCTAGTGGCCGACATATTCATCATGTACACAAATCTAATTATGAGGGTAATTGCCTACAAGGGACTTTATTGGTCTCTTATAATGAGTCTATTGTCTGTTGGTGCAGGGGATCACAAAGCTCTCTATTGATCAGTCATGAATACCGCTATAGCTCATGCAACCATTAATATGGATATTTTTCAGGGCTCTGAATGACTGGGTCAGTGCCGTCGATAATGTCAGCCACGGTACAGAGCAGAAACCAGAGCCTCTTAACTCTTTGCGTGTCTTGTCTTTCTCTCTTTCTCTCGCTGTCATATTTAATTACAGGCGTTTAATTGAAGAAGTCGACTCTGTGCTGTCCGTAATTATGGCTCAGTCTTTCGGGGCTTTGTCGCATCGGGCCCCTTGAGCTCATATTCTCTTTGCCGTAATTCAATTAGATCCTTCACATAGAGCACGGAAGCCTCTCAGCAACGTTACGCCACGCTATTCACTGCTTTCAGAAACTCACAAGGCAATTTTATTTATTTATCTTTTAGATTTTTTTTTTAGTCATAGCATATGTCCTTTGAGATGAGACCAGAACAGGAAGGAAGCAACTGCACAGCTCTGTTGTGCATTTCAAAAAGACTGCACTGACCCTTGTACATGTACATCGCCATGACTTCTATTCAATACATGCATTTTCATCTTAAAGTGACAGGGATATTTTAAGGAATGTTTCATGGTTTGTCCATAGACTTTATAAAACTATGGACGTAGTGTCCGTGACGTCACGCTTTCTGAGGTTTCTGAAGAGCATTTTTGAAGCCCAAAGTGGGCGGAGCCGACCGTCGCCATCTAGCAGCGCGTCACTCGCGGATAACCGAAAATGGGTAAAGAGGCAGGACGTGGGTGGAGCTGAGGTGAATTGATGACCAACAGACAGCAGACTAACGGCAATCCACCTGTCACTCAAGTGGCCACACTCTTAATTATACTGAACTTTAAGACTTAATATAAATTGAACGGATGAGTTATAAAAAAAAATCACACCCTCACAGTTTTCATGAAGGGCAAAATAAGCTATATTGACCAAAACCACTTTTTGTACCATGCTGTAAACATATTTTTTTTCTGCTGTAAAGTTGGGCACTTTAACACGGGGGGGGGGCTATAGAATTGACTCCCTTTTGGAGCCTGTCTCTAGCGGCTAGTCGATGAATTGCAGTTTAAGTCACTTCCGTGTTGGATTCAAGAGAGACTGCGGGAGGTTGCCGCTTGGTTTTGTCCGTACAATAAATGTCAATGGGGTCCAATATGTTTGTTTTACTTTCATTGTTGAAAGTACAGTCATACAGGTTTGTGATGGGTAAACAAGTCAGGTAGTTAATCTTCTATTCTGATTTTTCTCTCAAAATTGCAATTTCTCATAACTGACTTTATCTTCAACAATTGTGACTTTATTTCTCATAACTGACTTTATTTGTCACAATTGTGACTTTATTTCTCATAACTGACTTTATCGTTCACAATTGTGACTTTATTTCTCATAACTGGCTTTATCTTTCACAATTGTGACTTTATTTCTCATAACTGACTTTATCTTTCACAATTGTGAATTTATCTTTCACAATTGTGACTTTATTTCTCATAACTTTGCTTTAATCACTATCAATATAACTTCATAACTCACAATTTTGACATTGTTTTTCATAATTGCAGCTTTCTTGCAAATGTGACTATTTATATCAAATATTTCTCATAAATGCAACTTTATTTCTTCGATTTGTGGCTACCCAACTGAGATTATCACTCACAATGTAACATTATATCTCAAAATTTTGACTTTCTTGTACCTCGTAATTGTGACTTTCTTGTAAAAGTAGTATTATTCTCTATATCTTACGACTTTGTAGCTCACAATTTTGTCTCTTGAAATTGCTGCATTGCTTATTGTAACTGCAAATTTTATCTCTTAAATGCAACCAACAGTCATCCTGGTTTGAAACGATATGAGTAAATTATGATAATTAATGTTTGGGTGAACTGTACCTTTAAGATGTTTTCACAATGTTGTTATTAGATGTTCTTCAACTACTTACAATGGAGCATGTGTATTCGAAATGAGGTTATGAATGTGTATACCTGCCTACTTGCTTTTACATTCAGGTCAGGTGTAGCTACTGTATGTAAAGTAGTCCCAATGTTTTTGAGGGCAAAACAGTCAATCCTGATTTTTCAATGAATGGAAGATGGAGGTCTTGGCTCATGTTGAGCCCCTGAAACATATTTTATATCACTTCAGAGGTCATAGCAATATAATTGTGATGAAAAATCTGATGACAGAAAAACTGTGACATATACTAGGCCTACCATGGTACCGAATGTTTGCAATATTTGTATGCATTTACATGCTACTTGCTAGTGATGTTCCTCATTTGTTACAGTATCAGCTAAATTAATATTTGTAAATATCCTTCAAAGAAAACTATGGTTTTACCATGGTATATATCCAAAAACATGGTAATTTCATGACATTTTAAAGTAGTGCTGTTAGAATGACAGCTTTGCGACTGATGAGATGAACCATCATTCTGTTGACTAATGGCAGATCGTCTTTGAATGCCAGTGACGGAGTTGGTTTGTCATGCGTTGGCCTGCTTTAAAAAGACGAAGAGGAGGTGGTACAACAGAAGGGGTGTGTGTGTGTGTGTGTGTGTGTGTGTGTGTGTGTGTGTGTGTGTTTGTTGGAACAAGAATGAAAGTACTGTGTGTTCTCAAGACAGCATGTTCACATGAATGCCATTTTAGGACGACATTGCGTGGAACATGAGCGTTTCGCATCACTGAAATGGTTATTATTTTAATGTAATTTTAAATTGAGAGTTGGGAAAGTAGGTCAGAGAACTTGATCTCATAGCATGAAACTCAGCCCACACACACATGCAGCTCTTCCCACCACATGCAAACAGGCATTTTTTTAACATCGAGTTAAAAGTTTGAGGATGTTAGGGCTTTATGAGGGAAAAAGCCTGCGGTCAAATATAGAAGATTGGAGAGTGAACATTTGCCCCATGCTGTGTGGTTCTCCAGTGCCCCCTAGTGCTGTCATCCGTTTCTTTTTCCTAAATGAAATCACCTGAGCTTGTGGAAATGAAGCAAGAATTCAAAACCAGCTTGTGAAGATCTAAAATAGTTCTGCAATTTTGGGGTCAATGACGTGATGCCATTCATTCGGCTGATACTTTTGTCTAAAGTGGCAAAAAAAAAATTGCCTGGAACTATTGTAAAATACATTATATAAGCAATGACTTGAATACACCTATTTTATGAGAATTTTTTTTTAATTAAAATTCATTTGGAAATGTTTTGTGGGATTTGAAGTAAAAAAAAAAAAAAAAAGTGTGTAGGTGCTCTTATTGAGATTGTAATACGGGGAAAAAAGTCCCATTGAATGGCTGAAATTCTTGAGGAAACTGTAATTGTAAAGTTATGTCATCATGCATACAAGCATAAAACGGGAACCTCATGACTGTCAGTATAATATTAATGATATTAGTTGATAAAAAATCCTTGAAAAAAAATATCTTTGAAAACAAAAAAGGATTGGGTACACTCTGATATCCATGTTTTGTATATGATACCATGATCATTTTATATATATGTATATTAAACTTCAAATAAAAAAATTGTGTACACTCAAGAAAATGTTTACTTTTTACTTGGTTACACCACTTGACATTATTAGAGATTAAATCAGCTTCTTTAGATTTTTTTTGTATAAGAATTTTTTTTTTTATGGTCATATTTTCCACTGAACTGTTGCCACTGACCCATATCTATGTTGTGACTCTCTCTTTTTCTGTGTTACAGATATGGAGACATGGTTCCTAAGACCATCATGGGGAAGATCTTCGGCTCTATTTGTTCTTTGAGTGGCGTGTTGGTGATCGCTCTTCCCGTTCCTGTCATTGTGTCCAATTTCAGTCGGATCTACCATCAGAGTCAACGTGCAGAGAAGCGGCGTGCCCAAAAGGTACCCTAACCCAGCGTGGGTCCACGGCCTCTGACCTCGCAGCGCTAAACGGAGCTGGGCTCTCATGTAGCTGTTCTCTTGAAATACAAGCATGTCTGGCTGTGGCAAAGAGATTAGCCCCTGACAGGACCATGAACACACAAACACAGAAAAATGACGCTGGGATAGTATTTAATACAACTTGGCACAATGTGCTTGTGACCCAGATGTCTGCACGCTGAGTGGTGTGTGTGTCTCTGTGGTATGTTAACTGCAGGCCTCTGTGGAACCATCATTTCTAGTGCATGCCCAGATCTCATCCCGTACTTCAGCACAGCAGACAGAAACACAAACACACAGAAACAAGACAGACAGGCAGAGAGAAACTTTGAGAAGGGCCGATAGAAAGGAATAGAGAACAGAATAAAAGAGAAAACTGCCACATACACACTGCAAAGGTTACGGTATATTTAAAAGCACAAGGGTATGGAAGCTTGTTTCCACCACTGAGCAAAATAATAAAAAGTCATTGGGACAATATCTCACAATATTTTTTTTTACATCTCACAATTCGAATTTTCTCGCAATTCTGATTCAGATATAAACTCGCAATTGCGGGGAAAAAAGTCATAATTGGGATATAGAAAGTCGCAATTACATTTTTTATTATTCTGTGATGAAAAAACACGGAACTGCAAGATATAAACTCAGAATTCTGAGAAAAAAGTCAGGATTGCGAGATATCAACAATTCCAAATTGCCTGTTATAAACTCAAAATTGTGAGGAAAAAAAAGTAAGAACTATCTCTGAATTCTGACATTTTTTTCTCAGAATTGTAAGATATAAAACATTTTAACTGAGTTATAAAGTCTGAATTGTGATATATAAACTTTCAGTTCTTGTATGTCAGAATTGTGATATAAAACTCAAAATTGCGAGAAAAATAGTCAGAATTGCGAGTTTTGATCTCTCAATTCTGACTTTTTCTCAGAATTGTGATATATAAACTCACAATTGTGAATTATAAAGTTGAATTGCGAGATATAAACTCTCTTCTGATATAAGATATAAACTCTAAATTCTGAGATAAGTCATAATTGTGAGATAAAAAGCTAATTACCTTTTTCATTGTATTTTTTATTTTATTTTATTTTATTTTATTTTGTTTTATTATTTTTATTATTATTATTTATTTTATTTATTTTATTTATTTTATTTATTTTATTTATTTTATTTATTTTATTTATTTTATTTATTTTATTTTTATTTATTTATTTTTATTTATTTTATTTATTTTTTATTTTTTATTTAATTTATTAGTTTTTTATTCTGTGGCAGAAACTAGCTTCCATACAAGTGAATCTCCTAAATACTTTTTGTTATGCAAAATGTTGTTATGCCAGGAACCAGTGAAGAATTTTTGGGGGGTTTGCTGTTATCTCAAACTTTGGTAACATTTATTTTAAGGTGATGTAGTTACACATGTACTACATGTACTTACTATAGTAATAACAGTAAATTATGCATAATTACAGTTAACTAACTCTAATCCAAACCCTAACCGTAACTCTATAGTAAGTACATATAGCTTATTGATTTAACTCAGTGCTTATTTGAGTAGGTACTTTTTAGTAATTTATTTTTACAGTCTATGGTAAGTACATTGTAACTACATCACCTTAAAATAAAGTGTAACCCAAACTTTAGCTGCGACACACACAGTTTGATGTTTGAACATGCGGCAAGAGGAATGGAGCTGTGTACCAATCAATGATGATCCTTCAAGATTATTTAAAAAGAAACGATTCAATTAATTCCAAAACCTCAATTAATCTGATTACTTTTGCAATTAAATTTAAATGCAAGTTTTACAGCCCATCTGCACAGCACAATCAACGCAGCTGTCCGCACGCACACACTTATAGTCGATGCATTAGCCAGACGTTTGAATTTATTATGGCACGGGCCTTGTGATCTGTCATTACTTGTTGTGAGTATTCCTGCCGTAAATCATCTTTTCATGTGCGTGCGGAAAACAGGAGTCACTTCTGAACATGCAATGATTGACATAGTGGTTTAAACCTTTTCGTGTTAGCGACATCTGTCAGCGTTTAGTAAACCAAAGTCTATTGTTCATGCCGTTTAAATCAGTTTTGTGCGTACTATGCTAAATTATTTGGTCATCATCAAACTTCTAAATGACAGAATGAGATTAAGCACTAATGTAAGAGGAGGCACAACTGTATTTAGCTACAGTGTGTACTTGGCCATTGAGAGCAGGCATTAGAAGAACAGATGCTGTGTTCTGTAGCCTGTTCTCCTCTGGGGGTGATCAGAATACACAGACGTAGTGACATCACATCATATCTCATTAGATGAGTGTCTTCTCTTAATTTAGCTGTTCAACTCCAGCCACCCCATGAGAGACACAAACAGTTCAGATATCCCACTCCCCCTCTGCGCATGCATAAACAGTACAACCAGTCCACCCAAGGACAACAGTCTGTTTTTTAAGTTAACGGGGAACTGAGAACGAGAATAGAAGAGGAGAAAATGAGAGCGTTTGTAACAATACCAACATTTCAGTAGTCCATACCAATACCCTTAACATTTTACAATACTTAAACTTTATCAAAAATTAACTCCTTTTTAAAAAGGAGTTCATATTTTAATGAATAAAATATTTATAGCTGTCTGATATTTTGACACAAATTGCAGGTTTTTGTTCTGACAATTTTTCTGGAGATATAAAGAAAAAAAGCCAGAAAAGACTGAAAAAAAGTAGTTTGGCATAATTTTATAAATGTCTTAATTATTTTATAATTAATATTCTATCAAATTATTTGTATAGTGTGTGTATGTATGTATGTGTGTATATATATATATATATATATATATATATATATATATATATATATATATATATATATATATATATATATATATATATATATATATATATATATATATATATATATATATATATATATATATATATATATATATATATAATGTAAGATTTTTTAGTCTCTTATGCTCACCAAGGTTTAATTTATTTGATCAAAAGTACAGTATAAACAGTAATATTGTGAAATATTTTTTTAGTATCAAATAATATATCAGTTTAAAATGACTTTTCTATTTTTTATTTTAAAAATATTTTCTATTTTAATACGTGTTAAAATGTAATTTAATCCTGTATTGGTGAAACTGAATTTTCAGCAGATTGTGCCCAACCAGTCCAACCAGAAAAATGTCTTAATAATATCAGTTAAAGGATTAGTTCACTTTTAAATAAACTTTTGCTGATAATTTACTCACCCCCATGTCTTTAAGGTGTCCATGTCTTTCTTTCTGCAGTCGGAAAAAAAAAATTAAGGCTTTTTGATGAAAACAGTCCATGGTTTTTCTCCATATAATGGACTTCAATGGGCCCCAAACGGTTCAAGGTCCAAATGACAGTTTTAGTGCAGCTTCAAAGGGCTTTAAACGATACCAGACGATGAATAAGGGTCTTATCTAGCGAAAAGATCAGTTTCTGTGAGAAACCGAGCAGTGTTTATGCTATTATTTTACCTCTTTTCAGACAAACGTGATCATCTCTGAGCTCCGCTATAACTTCCGCTAAGTGAGGTCAAAATAGAGTATGGTCATAGATGTATACGTAGATGCCTCATTAGCGCCTGCACGGATCAGTAGAATGAGGCATCTACGATTTATATATCTATGACCACGATCGTATTTGACCTCACTTGGCGGAAGTTATGGCTGAGCTCAGAGATGATCACGCTTGTCTGAAAAGAGGTAAAATAATAGCATAAATACTGCTCGGTTTCTCGCAGAAACTGATCGTTTCGCTAGATAAGACCCTTATTCATCGTCTGGTATCGTTTAAAGCCCTTTGAAGCTGCACTGAAACTGTCATTTGGACCTTGAACCGTTTGGAGCCCATTGAAGTCCATTATATGGAGAAAAACCCTGGAATGTTTTCATCAAAAACCTTCTTTTCGACTGCAGAAAGAAAGACATGGACATCTTCGATGACATGGGGGTGTGTGAATTATCAGCAAAAGTTCATTTAAAAGTGAACTAATCTTTTAATATTTCTGTGGAAATTGATAAATTTTTTAGGTTTCTTTGATGAATGAAAAGCTAAAAATATGTCAATTTTGATCAATTGAATGCATCCTTGCTGAATAAAAGTATTCATTTCTTTCTTTTTTTTAAATCTCACTAATGCCAAACTTTTAAGCAATGCATATATAATTATTATTTAAAAAAAGTATTGAATGTATTTTATCTATGGTGTCAAAATATCCGCTGTACATCTAGCCACATTACAGAAAGACTGGTATTGTTACAATTTTAATTTTATCGAAGTACTTTGGACGGAGAACATAAGACACATTGCCATTCTTCATGCCAGACTTGAGCATGCAAACCTCCAGTCACACCACAATCACATGCACACCCACATTCGTGTTAGGCTAAACGCCCGTGTGTTTGTCCACCTGAACAGAAAACCAGGCTTGCTAGAATTCATGCGACGAAGAGCGGTGGTGCTAACGCTTATTTGCAGTACAAACGCAATGGGATGCTGGTGGACGCGAATGAGGAGGTAACGGTGAAAACCAATTCGCCGGGGTCTCTCTTAATGGAACGTGACATGATGGGCTGGTGCTGGTGCATGTGGACCCCTTTCCCCCCCCTGGCCGTTCACCTCTCCGCCTGGGGGCCGGGGTCCAGCAGGGCTGTCCCCATCAACGCTTCCGTGGTGTTCCTCTAACTCTCTTTCTATCTTCCTCACTCTCTTTCGCTCTTTCTAACGCCTAGACCGGGTACGCCAGCACCTCTTCCTGGTGGCTGGTCATGAGACCATCAATAATCGTGTGTCCTCTTGTCCAATGGCAGTGCGGTGCATGCGGCTTGGCCTTGCGGGGGCCACTCCCATCCGCTCCAGTACCAACGGGGCCCCCTTGTTTTTTACTGCAACCCTTTTCTCCATCTCTCAACTACTTTGCTTTTGGGTTTTATCTCTTTATTACTTTTTGTATCTTGTCTACTTGTTGTTTTAACTGCTTTTTCGACAACTACAACTCATGCATTTTTTAACATGCATTTTTGAGTGAATTTCTCTCCGGACTGGCCTGTCCTCTCTCTCTCTCTCTCTCTTCATGACATCATCCGAACTCATTACATGGAGGAATGAAACTGTCTGAGCTGCATGTCTTTGATTGGCATCTAAACGGGAGGCAAGGTTTAATGTGAGGCAGAGACCATGGGGCGTGTTGATCGAGTGCCTGTTAACCATACGCGGGTTCTCGGTGAGCCGCGCCCTAGTCCAGGGGTCCTGCTCCTGAAGGGCCACTATCCTGCTAAATTTAGCTGTAATACTAATTAAACACCCCTAAATCGGCTAATTAGGCTGCATCCTAAATGGCATACTTATTAGGCGAATAGCAGTATGTGAATAGAGTAGTATGTCTGAATTTCACAGTAGTCGAAAAGTTCCCAGATGAACTATTACTTCTGGCGAGATTCTGAAGACGAGACATCTAAGGCTGTGTTTACACTGGCACAAAAAGGGCCCTATTTTAACGATCTGAAACGCAAGTGTCAAAGCGCGAAGCGCAAGTAACTTTGTGGGCGGGTCTCGGCGCTGTTGCTATTTTCCCGGCGGGATAAATGGCTCTTGCACCCGGCGCAAATCTAAAATGGGTTGGTCTGAAGTAGCTTCATTATTCATAGGTGTGGTTTGGGCGTAACGTGAATAAACCAATCAGAGCGTCATCCAACATTCCGTTTAAAAAGCAGGTGCGCAAGTTCCATTATGGATTGCTATTATTATGGCGTATTTACCAGGCGCACGCCAGGAGCGGTTCACAGCCGAGGAGACTGATGTGCTTGTAAGAGCAGTGAAAGACAGAGAAGTTGTGTTGTATGGGGATGGGAGAAACCCACCCAAAATAGCGTCGGTTAAACAGGCGTGGGAGGATATAGCCACAATTGTTTCATCAGCTGGCATCCCCAGGACGTCGCACCATAGTGCCGCAAGCGCTACAATGACATCAGAAGACGGGGAAAGTCCAAGCTTGCCAGCATCAATCGGGCACGCCGTTTAACGGGAGGTGGATCTGCCTCTACTCAGGACCTGATGCCAGCAGAGGACATCGCTGCGTCCACCCTCACCAATTTTTTTTCCTGGTTCTTGATGGACAAACCAATTTGTTAGATGTCCTTATATACATATATGTCTTGCCAGAAGTTGCCACTATTGGGCAAACAGGTCTCCTTAATTATTAGACTACAATTAGCCTGAATAATTTGTAAGCTAGATTTATGCCTATTTTTTCACATCTTCGTGGCACACCACAATGATTTCCGTCATCTCATGTGTTAATATTTTTTAGTGTAACAATTTATGATTTGCAAAAATAACTGTTGCATCTGTGTAGATTACATGAGCAAAGTGTATGCGCGTTGTGCACGCTATAAATTATGGTCAAGCATGCGCCCTTAAAATAGCATAATGAACAACGCGCAACGCGCCACTGACTTTAGACTAGGTTTTTTCTGGTCAGTGGCGCAATTGTTTAATGGAACAGCAAAATAGCACCAGGGATTGTTTGCGCCGGAACACGCCTCCTTTTTTGCGCTGAACCGCCCAGGTAGCGCAAGTTCATTCACTAGTTTAGCGACGTGCTTCTGTGGAGGGAAAAGCGCGCTTTGCGCGGGTGCAAAATAGGAATGACACATGCGTCGGTGTACAAAGTCAATTGCGCTGGGTGCAAGATAGGGCCCAAAATCTGATTTTTAACTCACATCTGACACAGATTGGAATTTGTTACACACGTGTAAACACAAAAATCCGCACAAGATCTGATTTTTTCGCATCCAATCTGAGCCACTTCCAAATGTGGTTTTAAATCAGATACATATCTGATTTCTAGACATCCGACCTGCTCCTAAACATGTATATCCGATTCCCTTTGAATTTAAGGGCGACGTATTTGCCCTCAAAGATAGCTTTTAAATGTTGCATTATGAAGACGTGCCTGTATGCGCTTGTTCACAGCTTTTTTTATTGAGACTTTATAAAGGAAAGAACCTCGACCTCTGCCCCACGAGTTTTAGAAATAAAACAGCTTCACTACTGAAAGCTACATTATATTTCTCAGCAATGAGGTGATAACTTCGCTGTAAGTAAACCAACTAGCTTCACTTCTATTAGGCTACTCTCTCTCTCTCTCTCTCTCTCTCTCTCCCATTAATTCATTCAAATTCATAAAAACAAATGTAATCTTACAGCACTACTCTATTTCACTTCAGAATTCAGAATCTAATGAGCCGTAGATAAAATAACGAACAAAAATGACCGCTATTTTCCTGTATACATCCTATATTTTCCTGTATATATCCGTTTGGTCAGATCTTGTCATCTTGTCCATGCTGGCAAATAATCATGACCACCTGACATGAATTATATAAATAATTTTAATAGCACGGCTATTCAAAACCAGAGGGTCTACCATGCATACTAAAGCGATCACCGACAATCATTTTGGGGGGGATCTGTCAGATCTGTACAGCGTTAACACAGCCCAATTGACACTTTATCCCATAAGGCCACATGAGAGGATTTGTGAATGGACACTGGTAGGTTACATGACAATGACAACATGTCTGGATTAAATTCATAGTGTATAGAACACGCTTGTCGCAAAGTAATTTCGCAGAAGAAGTAACTACTCTGAGGGAATACGATTTTGGATGCAGCCTTTAGGATTGGATTGGTGGATTGGTTGGGGCAGGTTGGAGCTACAATCTGCAGGACATTGGCCCATTAAGAGCATAATCGGACACCCCTGCTCTAGTAGCCTGGTCACTGCGTCATGGTGATTCATTAAGGCTCTAGTGAATTTGGGTACGGTGGCCGTCATGGTTCAAACACAGCAGACACTTATTTAGACAAACTTTTCCAAATTTGTATGCTTTTCAGTCATTTGTATCTTTATACAAATTAAATAGACATTTACAGACACAGAATACTCTTGTTGTCCACTGTTTTTGAACCTAGAGCTGTCCGTTAATGCCGTGATGTTGAGAGAACAGGACGGGGCAGTGACCTAGAGCCTACCGTTGTCACAATGAAGTAGTTAAACGTTCCTCAGCTTTGTCTCAACGCTGCTGGATCATTGTGAGAATTCAGGCTTTGCTGTCATTAGTCTTGTCTTTTCTCCCAGCTTCTTTCTGCTCTGATAAGTTGATAAGCAATGTTTTCTGTTTCTCCAAAAGGCGTCAAAAGAAGCGGGCCAAGCTTTGGTATGTAAGTCCAACCCCACTTTTGAGACCCAGCATCACCATCTTCTGCACTGCTTGGAGAAAACTACGGTAAGAAATCCTCTGGAGAAACCTTTACACATAACTGGAAGCTTGTCTCAGCTTTGTCATTATTTGGTCTTTTTGATATACAGTTGTCCTAAAAGGCACACTAAGCACATCTGTAAGAATCATTATGAGGTTCTCCTACAATTTTATATTCTTTTACAGCTGTTTTTTTTAGTACCTTATAGAAGGTTCAATAGCTACTGGACTGGTGTCTGTATTGACTGTATTTAAAGTGGAAATGAAATTTCTGTTATCATTTATTCCACTTCACATTGTTTCAATCCTGTATGACTTTCTTTCCTCATAGGATCACAAAAGGAGAAGTTTGGCATATTATCCCAGGTGCAAGAACAGACACTTTAGAGTTACAAAAAAAAGTACTTAAAAGTATTTAATACAACTTATTTTCCAAGTACAAGTGCTATTTTTCCAGGTTTTTCTTTAAAAGGCCAAGTTTTCTAAAAAAAAAAATATATAACTTTGTGTGAGGAACAGACTGAAATTTGAGTCGTTATTAGCTGACATGGTCGGTTATGACATGATAACCAATGACATTTGGCATAATTGACATTAAACGTAGCACAATGCTTCTTCACATACCATTCTTAACATACAATTGAATAACCCATGATTTAAGAGCTCTGGCAGAGGGAAAAATGTGAAAGTGGACAGAAGTTTCGTTCTTGTAACCCTTAACATCAACCAGTGCCTGACTCCTTCTGCACCCTTGTGCGTTTGCCACAAATAAGTGCAGTTTTTCTCCCAAGCGAAATCATTAGTCAGGCACTGGCATGAAAATGACAGCCACTGTTGTCCCCTGCCAGCTAGACTCATGACAGTCTAGAGAACAGACTGTGACCCACTCTTGCTTTCCTAGGGCACTAGACTTGAGACATTTGAAAGGAAAATTCCAGTGTCCTGCTGATGATGCAGGACAGTTTGAGAAACAGGCAGAGCTACAGTAAATCTGGATTCAAGGACACCCTCTGATCTTTGTTTTGGCTGGCTCACATTATAAAATGCTTGGGCAATATTTGTTTTAGAGACAAAGGTATTTGAGATTTACCATTATTCTTTAAGTTCTTGTCAGCACTTAATGAGAACTCAATTTAGCACTAAACCATAAAACAAATTGTGCACAAATGCATGCAGTAACTTCCGAATTTATTGAATTATTCCTTTAATATGCATTTCATTAATATATATTAATGAAATATTTCAAGAGGTGTAAAGAATACCTGAAACCATACTTGAGTAAAAATACTCCATTACAAGTTACAAGTCAACAATTACAATACCACTAGAGTAAAAGTCTTACGCCTGGTTTCACAGACAAGGCTTGGATTAAGCCAGGATTAGGCCTTAGTTCAGTTAGGACATTTAAGTAGCTTTTAAAAATGTTCCTTAGAAAAAAACATTAGTGTCACTTAGTACTTAGTACTCTAATCTAACTACTTTTTTCCAGTAGCAAGTAATCTAACGTGTTATTATTCCAAACCAGTAATCAGATTAAAGTAATTTATCCAAATCACTGTGAGTTTCTATTTTTGTCATTTTCCTTAGTAAAAATATATATTTTTGCTTCCTTCTTGCGTCTTGAGGAGAGTATTTATGTTAAATGAAGTCAAGAAAGACTTTATTACATTTTTTATTAAAACATGTTTTTTTTTTCAGGAAATATTTTTTAATTTCAACTTAAAATGTCAGGAGATACATTTTTGAACGTTACTGTTAAAAATGCACTTCCAATAAAGTGAGTGTTGGCAAAAATTGTCGGCAACTGCTGAATGTAACTAATAAAGTAACTTGTAATCTAACTTAGTTAACTTTTAAAATCAAGTAATCTTTAAAGTAACTAAGTTACTTTTCAAAGGGGTAATCAGTAATCAGATTACTTTTTCAAAGTAACTGTGGCAACACTGGTGTTGTGCATCTTGAGACAAAACAATAGCACTGACGTATTTTAAGATATGTCAGTGAAAGTTGCTTTCAGTTAAAGCAGCTCAAACATGCATTTTAGTCTGAGACTAGCTTAAGCCTTGTCTGTGAAACCGAGGCTTAGAGTATCTTATTTTAACAGTACTTACCCAGACAGCAACATAGTGTCGGCTCAGATCTGGGCCACATCTGGTACATGTCTGAGCTGACAATATGTTGCTGTCTGGGTGAGTATTTTACTCGTACTGAATGTAGGCTCAAAGATATACAAGTCCTCAACACCTCAGAGACTTGCCAGTGAAAAACAAGAAACAGTTGATTTGTGGGGAGAGCAATGACATTTGTTTTCTAATATCAAAATAAGACTGAACACCTCAAAATTGCAATAAATCAAGGTCAACAGCCTCTTAAACGTCTAAAAAAAACTCGAGTCTCAGTTAAGCTCAAGTGCTCAGAAAGGGCATAATTAAACTAATCAGGTTCAGGTTAAATAATATAATGTTACGTCAAATTAAATAGTCAAAGCCTACTTTCACTGGACGTGCTGGTTTCGGCCTCTTCACCTGTTGCAGCCATGTCCTCATCTCATATATGAAACTACCTGCTAATGCGCTTGCTTTTACGTAAAGTAGCCTTGTTGACAAGTTTGGGTGAGTAAGGGCAAAACGCACAAGATATAGTACCTTCAATGCCCTGTAGATGGCGATATCACTTCTTTTGTAGCAGAAATAAACTGCTGCAGAAAAAGTTAGGCGCCATGCAAAATGTCACGAGTAATTGCACTACTCATCAAAAATGTATTGGAGGACATATATTTATTCAATAATGTAGTCAACTAGAGAGTAAAAGTTGCTAATATCTTTGAAAGGTACTTAAGTACAGTAACTAATTACATTTACTCAAATACTTTACACCACTGTATATTTGTAACATTATTATAAGATTAATATATATGAATTATATTGTAATTTTATTAAAACTACATCAAATTGACAGTCTTTTAAAAAAAATGTTTTGAAGCAAAGTATAATAATCATTAGGTCACCCACAATAATACAATAATCAAATACCAAAATCAGTCCTTAAAGTGATAAATCATTCCCGTTTCTGTTTCTCTTTCAGAATCATGAATTTGTGGATGAGCAAACCTATGAGACGAGCTGTATGGAGGTTTCCCTAGCGAAGACGTCCATGTCGCGTTCCTCCTCGATGTCCTCATCTCCGCACGGGCTGTCCTCCTGCTGCACGCGCAGAAACAAGCGCAAGAGCTTCAACGTCCCCAATTCCAACATGGTCGGCGGCCGCAGGGGCAGCATACAGGAGCTCAGCACCATCCAGATCAGAGAGAGACCGATGACCAACAGGTGCTCTCACAGCACACACGCACACTTACACACACATAAGCAGAAGGAATAGGATGATATATTGGCTGTGGTCTGAATTTAGATGAGTCAGAGCTGTGTCTTATTTCATTAGGAGTGTTTAAAATACTGACTTTATCAAAATGGTGGGTTTGTCTAGAGGGGCGTGTGTGTTTGCTGCATTTCGCCTGCATAGTTACTCTATCCGGTGAGCAGTTCTTGAAGATCTAGTGCGTATTGTTTTATTTACACATAATCCAAATTAGTTTGCCAAGTAACATATTTGATCAATAACAGCAATAATAAAAAAAAACATTATTCTGTAATCTGTAGTGTATTTTATAATGTGCACATTATACTGTATGCAGTGTTGAATGTAGTATGAAGTATAATAGTGCATAAGTTTAGTATGCATATGTAGAATACCATGTGTAATGCATAACATGCAATTTGTAGTGCATATGTAGAATATGGTGTATAAGTGTAAAAGTTCATATGTTGTAGTTTGTATATGTAGAATTGTGTAATGCATAGGATGTTAAATGAAGTTATTAGTGCATAGATTTACTGTTTAATGTATAATGCATAGTTTGCTGTGTATAGTGCATGGTTTTTAGTATTCATAATCATAATTTTAATAAGTGCATAATCCTTAGTATGCAGTGCATATGCATGTAGAATGCAAAGTATATATTGCATAGAATTAAGTGGACATATGTAAAATAAAGTATGCAATGCATAGTGTGCAGTGCATATAATCCCGAATGCATATGTAGAATTAAGTGTATAATGCATAGTATGCAATATGTAGTACATAGGATGTAGAATGCAAATGTTCAATTAAGTATACTGTGCATAATTTGCAGTGTGTAGTGCATAGTATTTAGTATACATAATATGCAGTATATTCATACTATGTAGTGTGTAATTTGCACGTGTAATGCATAGTATGCAATATGTAGTGCATAGGATGTAGAAAGGTTATTAGTACATATGTAGTAAACATACTGTGTAGAATAAAGCATAAAATGCAGTATTTAGTGCACTGTATTTAGTATGCAAATATGTGGAATACATTGTGTAATGCCTAGTGTGATGGGTATAAAGGCATGGGTATAATATGCAGTGTTTAGAGCAAAGTATGTAGAATGCACTGTATATTGCTTATCATTTAGTATACATATATAGTATGTGAATCATAGCATGTAGAATGCAGTATACACTCTAAAAAAAGTTGGGTTGAAAATGGACTAACCCAGCGATTGGGTTGTTTTAACCCAGCAATCGGGTTGTTTTAAGCAAACATTTAACCCAACCGCTGGGTTAAAACAACCCAATTGCTGGGTTAGTCCATTTTTAACCCAGCATTTTTTAGAGTGTATAGTTTATAGCTTTTAGCATGCATTATAAGTCGTTTTTAACGCATAGTAATGCATAGTGAATAATATGCAGATTCTCTGTGGATCTGGGTATGTGGAATTGTTCCCATAGTGATTCACGCTGCTGGAATCCTGTAAAGCTCCGGTTGTGACACTCCCCATATGCCAGCATACTCTGGGAACGCTATCGTGATTCCCTCCAACAGCTGGGGGAATTTGCCCATCAGCTGGATTGTATTCTCACCCTCCCTCTCTTCCTCTCTCTCTCCCAATGCAGCCGCTCCAGTCTCAATGCCAAGTTCGAGGAGACGGTACCCCTGAATTCGGAAGAGCAGTCCTACATCACTGCCGCTGTCATCAGCATGCCTACCCCGCCCGTGACCACGCCCGAGGGCGGAGACATGGGCAACTGTCCCGACTTCTTGCAAAGCAACATCGTCAGAGTGTCAGCGTTATAGACCATGACCATTATCCATTTTTTTCTTTTGGCGAGTGGACGCTGCAGCGTAAAGGATTGGCGGAGCCCCCTAGTGTAGTGGAGGAGGCATTGCAGCAGGATGGGCCGTAGCTGGACCTTTTTTTTAAATCAGCTCCCGTCCAGAGCTCTCAGTCTCTGTGAGCTCCATCAGCTCAACCTCTAGGCCCATACGTCACGTGACTCACACCGGGGTCCAATAGGCTTTCCCTCAACCCATAGAGGAAAACAATGACCATTGTGGTTGTTACCACTTCCATGATTTTTCAGTATTGTGTGTCTTTAAATTCGTTGTCTTCAGTTTGATGGAATTGCGAGATCTTTGCGCCGAATAAGGAGTGTACCAGCAGGGGCGGGATTTCACAAGCTTTTAGACAGCTCTACACACACTTTTGATACAAAAAAAAAGTAAAGCTGGGCTCTACTAGGGTGTGCGGTAGGATGCTTTTTTGCGCGTGTGTATGACCGAGACCGATCTCTTGCATGATTCGCGTAAGTCTTTGTCTTTTTCCAATTCGGCATGAGCAATAAGGTTTGGCTCTCTCTGTCAGAATGTGCGTTTTACTTGTCAATAATTTGCCTATATAGTATTGATCTTTTGAACCCAAGGATTGTGTGAAAACAGCTGTTTTGAGAGATTGGCCTGTTGATACAGGTGATAAACAGAGAAAATCTTCTCTCACACTCTGTCTGTCCCACCCATGTTGTGTTCACTCCTTGCCTGACCTGATGGGATGTTTGTTATACTTGTTTCTTTTTTTGTTGCGGAAGGCGCAAAGCTAAACGGTAAGGGAAACGCCTTTAGCGTTTCAATAGATTTGACTTTCTCACACTGACAGTGGAGGCTTTTGGACTTGAGCTGAAATACTAGCCATTCCGTTTTATACTCCAAAGTTTGCGAGTAAACTGTGAAAAAAAAATAACGTGCTTATTTATTATCTTTGTTAAAATTATTGTGCATGTTGTCGTGGACATGTGAAACGGGCCAGCCCGGACCAGAGCATAGCCCGCCCAGAACTTTTTTTTTCTTCCCTTCTATGCCTTCTCTTTAAAGTGATGTACTTTTATCAGCAAACATCCTTACCAAGTCCCACTATTATTTCTGGATAATGGCATCAAGTTGTGTGTGATGAAACTTTGAGAATCATCCAATCAGATTCTTAGGGCTGTTTTGGGGGATTATTTCAGCGTCGTGATCACCCAAACCCGGGTGCGTAAATCTCACAAAATCATGTTCAGGTTTGTTTCATAAATTATATTTTGCATAAAATTGTTTTTAAAAAAATAATATAAAAAAACATTGAAATGACAATTAAGCACACTTTACACATTCTCATTACCATAACGAAGCTGGGCGTTCTTCAAAATGCTAAACATATTATTACAGTAATAAATTATATTTTGCATTACAGTAATAAAAGTCTTGGGGGTGCAAGGTGCTTAATTGTCATTAAAACAGTGCACACAATTGTGCCGAAATATGTCTGTGAGATTTATCCAAAATTTGTTATTATTGATGAAATAGTATATAAAGAAAATGTGCACCTGAAATATGAATGATCTCTTCTCTGCCATTTAATGTCTGGACTTAGCGAGAAATTAGTCTATAATGTTGATATTTTTTATACCAATATCAATGCAATTTGTGGTGAGGAGCTCTTAATGCACCTTGCTCAGTACACACACACACACACACACACCACTGCCCTCCTGCTCAATGCCTGAACTCATTCTTGCTTTACCATGTGACTTATGCAACAAGATTCCTTTTGTAAAGATATGCTTTGTATTAAAGGGGTAACTGGGGGAATAGAATCTCACAAATGCATATTTTTAAAACTCAAATGGTGTTGATTATATATTATAAATGTATTTCAGTTGTAAAATACAAAAGAAAAAGAAAGAAAGATGAAAACAGAAAACTAAGAGAGTCTTTCTAGTGCACCTGTGCTGTAAATTTGTTCTTCGGTGTAGTGAAATTTATTACAGTTTCTTCTTTTCTCCTAATTTTCATGGACAGAAAAATTGATGTCTCACAGTTTACTTCCTGGATCGGCGACGACAAAAAAGGCTGGACCATCTGTTTAGGTTTGAAGATTTTATTTTTTCCTGTTTGGAGGGCAGAATTGACGGAGTGCATGTGCTCAGACTCACAGACAACATGTGTGGGTTTTTTTTTTTTCCCTTCCAGGATCCACAGGGGACTTTTAAAACAGACTTCCTGTTTGTGATATAATGTACAATTAAATGACTACCAGGTGACGATGGTCCTTTGGAATTTGTTACAGCTTGTGTTATGGACATTAAAATATATGAATTATTGAAAAACAATGAAAAAAAAATACAAATCAGTTGTTTAGTCCGGTGCAGTGTCTATGAATAAATAGAATTAATTAATTGTCCTATTAAAATACAAATAAAAAAATACAATGGTGTTGTGATTATTTATATAGACGCATACAGAGTTATATTAAAAAATGTCTTGGCATTGTCTTAATCCAAGCTTTATAATGGAGTGAATGATGAAGCTTTTGGAGCCCAAAATCTGAAGCCCAAAAAAGTGCATCTATCCATTATAAAAGTAATCCACACAGCTCCAGGCTCTCATTCAATGTCAGGATGGCCTGAGGGTGAGTAAATCATGGGGTAATTTTTATTTTTGGGTGAACTATCCCTTTAAGAAACATGTCATTTAGTTTGTGTCTGTTAGCATTGATATGCTAGCATACTGCTATAAGTTGACAAAACAGATACAGTGGGGAGAACAAGTATTTGATACACTATCTAAAACAAAAATCCAGAAAATCACATTGTATGATTTTTAAGTAATTAATTTGCATTTTATTGCATGGCATAAGTATTTGATACATCAGAAAAGCAGAACTTAATATTTGGTACAGAAACCTTTGTTAGCAATTACAGAGATCATACATTTCCTGTAGTTCTTGACCAGGTTTGCACACACTGCAGCAGGGATTTTGGCCCTCTCTTCCTTACAGACCTTCTCCAGATCCTTCAGGTTTCGGGGCTGTTGCTGGGCAACTTTCAGCTCCCTCCAAAGATTTTCTATTGGGTTCAGGTCTGAAGACTGGCTAGGCCAATCCAGGACCTTGAGATGCTTCTTACGGAGCCACTCCTTTGTTGCCCTGGCTGTGTGTTTCGGGTCGTTGTCATGCTGGAAGACCCAGCCACGACCCATCTTCAATGCTCTTACTGAGGGAAGGAGGTTGTTGGCCAAGATCTCGCGATACATGGCCCCATCCATCCTCTCCTCAATACGGTGCAGTCGTCCTGTCCCCTTTGCAGAAAAGCATCCCCAAACAATGATGTTTCCACCTCCATGTTTCACGGTTGGGATGGTGTTCTTGGGGTTGTACTCATCCTTATTCTTCCTCCAAACACGGCGACTCGAGTTTAGACCAAAAAGCTCTATTTTTGTCTCATCAGACCACATGACCTTCTCCCATTCCTCCTCTGGATCATCCAGATGGTCATTGGCAGACTTCAGACGGGCCTGGACATGCGCTGGCTTGAGCAGGGGGACCTTGCGTGCGCTGAAGGATTTTAATCCATGACGGTGTAGTGTGTTACTAATGGTTTTCTTTGAGACTGTGGTCCCAGCTCTCGTCAGGTCATTGACCAGGTCCTGCCGTGTAGTTCTGGGCTGATCCCTCACCTTCCTCATGATCACTGATGCCCCACGAGGTGAGATCTTGCATGGTGCCCCAGACCGAGGGAGATTGACCGTCATCTTGAACTTCTTCCGTTTTCTAATAATTGCGCCAACAGTTGTTGCCTTCTCACCAAGCTGCTTGCCTAATGTCCTGTAGCCCATCCCAGCCTTGTGCAGGTCTACAATTTTATCCTTACACAGGGTAAAATGTCCTTACACAGCTCTCTGGTCTTGGCCATTGTGGAGAGGTTGGAGTCTGTCTGATTGAGTGTGTGGACAGGTGCAGTTAATACAGGTAATGAGTGGAGAACAGGAGGGCTTCTTAAAGAAAAACTAACAGGTCTGTGAGAAACGGAATTCTTACTGGTTGGTAGGTGATCAAATAATGCAATATCATGCAATAAAATGCAAATGAATTATTTAAAAATCATACAATGTGATTTTCTGGATTTTTTAGATTCCGTCTCTCACAGTTGAAGTGTACCTATGATAAAAATTACAGACCTCTACATGCTTTGTAAGTAGGAAAACCTGCAAAATCGGCAGTGTATCAAATACTTGTTCTCACCACTGTACATGAATTTAAAATGTCTTTCTCTGTAAAATATTGACAATGTAAATTTTTTCTGTAAGTTATAAGTTGCATGGCAAAATTTAGCTAATAGTTACATTTAGGGGGGCTGTTTAAATCTCTAACCATAAGTATGAGTAATAGTAATAGTTAGCATGGCGCTCTTCCATTCCCAGCTTAGCGGCATTTTCTTTAGAGGTTCCTTTTTGCCGATTTCACACGTTTTCAGGCGGCACATTTAAAGGGACCCGCTTTAATACGGGCAACCGAAGCGGTCTCACACTCTATAGGCACTTATGATTACGTTACACATTAACTTTCTAAATGTGATGACCACTCAGCTTTTCTTTTATACGCAGGAATCAAAGGATGAAGAGGGCCAGAAGGCAAGGGATTGCAGCTATTTTCCGAGCTCACTCGGTACAAGCCCACTGCAGGGCTGTGGTGAGCTCCCAGCAGGAGAGCGATAGTGCTACGCATTAGCATATTTCCCATCACGCCGAGGGTAATTGAGACGTTTGAAGTCGGTTGTAGGAAGAGACCGTATCTGAGAGACGCGGAAGGAGGGGGACCTCACCACACACAGGGGGATATTGAAGTCAGACTTCATACAAGCTGCAGCTGTCTGTTTGTGACCTCGCTATTTTTGCAGAGAGGTGAAAGGTTAATGGTTTTATTTCCCCGCTGACTCGTTTTACTGTACTTGGAGAAAGGGAACAGGGATGGAGGCCATCTATATGATAGTACCTTCTGTGTGAAACACTCTGTACGTCTGCACTAGTGCTAAGCAGCAGATGACACAAAGTCTACCGATCTCAATTGGTGTCTTTGGCTGAAAAGTAATACGTTTTGACAGTGATTTACCACAGTATATGAACACACACCAGCGCTTGCTTGAGGATGGAAGGCTAGCAGCTATAAAGCTGGCTTTAATTTCTCTGTCTGCAGGGCTTTAACCAAAAGTTACCATTTTGGTCTTCCTCAGCGGCCGTCAATGTTAAAAATGTTTTAAATGGCCAGTCAAATCAAAGAAGGAGGGCTTTACTATTCACAGAAGCCACGAGGCCGAGCACGAATTCCAGCGTGAGGCTTCAGTTGCGAGGTAAGATGTGACTAGACTCAAAATGACTTGAGTAGTGCCTCAAGTAACTCAAAATTAAACACATTAGTGCAAAAAAATGAACTTTTATGAGTTTAGAACAGTTCTCAAACTGACTCTCATTCAGTTTTATGAACTTGTTTCTTTTAATTTAGACTAAATTAAACGAATTTAAAGATTTTTTAATTTAAACGAAACTTGGTTGGAATTTCTATGCTTTGCCTTGACACTCAAAAGGGACAGTAGGCTAAATGGCAAAATTAAGTGTTATGTTGGGGTTTTGTGTGTGTGTGTGTGTGTGTGTGTGTGTGTGTGTGTGTGTGTGTGTGTGTGTGTGTGTGTGTGTGTGTGTGTGTGTGTGTGTGTGTGTGTGTGTGTGTGTGTGTGTGTGTGTGTGTGTGTGTGCGCGCAAGATTAGCATTAAGTGGGAAATTTAGTATTTCTGTTATTTGGGGGGTCTTTGGTGACGAGTGAAGCATGAGCTTAGTTTGCGAACAGATATATTAAATGTATTCTATTGCTGTCCTCATTCAGCAAGTGCTATGCTAATGCTACCAAAGCATTCTGTAACCAATTAGCAAGGTGGCATTTATTGAATTAGCTAGTTAAATTATGAATCAGCTTACTCAAATATTTCAAGTTCATAGCAATTAAAATGTATGATTACTAAATAAAAATCAGCAAGTTCTGCTTACTTAAACTTTAAATTTCTTAACTTTGAGGGTTCTGATTGCTTCAATTTTTACCTTATTTTCAATTTAACTTATTCGGGTTTACAGTGTAGCTAAACATCAAGTAATTGGCAACTACTCAACTCTTACTACTAACTACTAAAATTTAGCCATTTTGAATGAAAAATATAGGCATTTTTGTAATAATTTACGTGATTTATACAATTCATAATTGACTGTGACGACGAGAAATATGAACGCATCCGTTTCTAGTGTATTAGGAACACAATGACCAGTGAATGTACATATTTTAAAAATAATATTTTCAAATAGTATAAATGGATTACAATAAATTCTTGTTTTGTTGCGTGTAAACAACCCCGGACTCTCTTTAAATCCTTTAATTTCTTTAGATAAAACGATTCCCCCATAAATGACTTTGGTCCCTGACTGTCTCTATCTCACACAGGAGATGAATAGAGAATGGGGGTGTTTGCAATGAGAGAGGAAACAGTATGTCTTTTGTAAGCTTGTATGACGGCAATCCAGTGTGCTCCTCTCTGTTTCATAAATCAGATCCTGCACTGGCAATGAGCGGTGGGGGGGGGAGAGGAAGCTGACAGGAGCATTTCTAGCTCTCCACAAGCTATGTGATTAGCGTACTAGCATGCTATTTCTACAGTAAACTGTGTGAATGATGTTTTATATATACCCGGATGACTTACTATTTGCCAAAATGTCCAACATGCAACAGTAAAGTCGTTTTGTTTGGTGGCTAACGCTAACTTGCTACTGCTATTTTATAAAATGTCCAATATTTACCACGAGAAATGCTGCCTTCAAATACACCTGTGAAACTCATGTCAGACAAACATAACATTGAATTAGCCTAAATGAAACAAAATTATAATATTGTGAATAATCTTTTCAATCTGAAGATTTCTATCACTTTCTACATGGTAAAAGTGAAGCAGATACAGCAAGAGCAAACAACAACGATCCAATCAATTACAGATGAAGTCCCACCCTACATTTATTTTCTTGTTTGAGAGGCGTTTCACTCGGATATACATCACAAGAAAAGACTTTAACACCCTTTGCTACAACCTTATTCCAGCCACTGATCTCAGATTATACATATCTGTATTATATATCAGTGTTTCCGCCATGTTTCAAATTGACACACCTCTGACAAAGTCGTAACTCGTGTATCATCTAGAATTCAGAGTTTCCCACTCGTAAATGTATGACTTCGCTCGGTCATTCATGCTCGAACTCGCAATTAGAATATTTACGACTCCACTTGAAGGGCACCTTAGAAGCTACTGTTTGAAATGTTTAGTGTTTCATGATGCATTCTGATTTTTAAAATTAGTAGGAAGGATATAATACAGTATTTTCTAGTGTTCTATTCAAAACTTGTCCATGTGTCTACTTCCTCACTCTTTCTGTCTACTCTTGAGATGTTTTATTCATTGCTTTACATCTGTTAAAATTCATGAAGCAGGCCAGGGCTAAATCCCTGCGTTTTCCCTCAGCCAAGGATGTCTCCCATCAAGTGCAGAGAGGGGCCAAAAATTCTACCTGTGTTTCCACCCAGTTGCACTTAAGCGTGACACCTCTGGAATGCTCAAACTTACAAACAGAGCGCTCTGCAGAAAACCAGCCTGATTCGCCAGAAGTAACTGCACGGTAAGAAATCAGGCTTTGCTGCATGCTTAAATTGTTTAAAATGAAGCGTTATGGTTGTTACTAGGCATGAAATTGGTGAATTATGCGTCAGATACATGTTATTGAAATATGCTGGACCTTGTGGTGTTATGACAAAAGTTTGGCCACTCATATGGAATTTGAGGCCTTTAAAATGTTACAGTTTAGCCCAATATAATGGTTATTTGAAATTGTTATAAACCATGAAATCATTATGGACAGATCGTACATTATATTGAGTGAATTATCAAAGAGGACAATTTTTTGAAAGTTTTTACATTTTAAAAATATATATTAGGCCTATATTGAAAAATACTCATAAATATATTTATACATTTAAATATTTATCAAATTTTGTGGTTACTTAAACATTTATTTATTTATTTTTGAATTTGTAGAATTACTACCTACCCACCCTAGAGTTTTATTGTGAATTCTCTCAGGACCACTATCGTCAAAAATGATTGATTGACTATTAGCATACAGTTTGGATTGGCGGTATGGTTCTGTTCTGGGCAAGAACTCCCTGCGCATCCATGCAGCCTAGCATGGATAAGACCAGGGAGAGCAGCAATAACCCCCTTAAGGGTATACAGGACAGAACCAACATAATGTATTTTGCAGATATCATTAATGTCGATGTCATTAATGTCATTAATACCAAATCCTGACTGGACGAGAGGAGGAGCTGGGGATGGAGGAGGGTACATGAGCTCTGGAGAACGCGATAGCTACTGATAGTACTGAAGGAGCTTATATATGTATGCTGTGATAGACGTCGTATTCCTATAGGTAGACGTTATCAGTTGACAGTCAGCGTATGCGAGCTTGACTAACGTGACCTGCCAGAACTGACGCTGCGCTTGATTTTAATTCTTGGTTGATTCCCCCAAAATAAAAACTCTGTCATTAATTACCCACCCTCATGTCGTTCTAAACCTGTGAAACCTTCGTTCATCTTCGGAACACAAATGAAGATATTTTTGATGAAATCTGAGAGCTCTCTGAACCCTCCATAGACAGCAACATTAACACTTTCAAGTCCCAGAAAGGTAGGAAAGACATCGTTAAAATAGTCCATGAGACTAGTGGATACTTTTTGTGTGCAAAAACAAACAAAAATCACGACTTTATTCAACAATTTCATCTAGTCTGTGTCATTCTTCTACGTTGTTTACGCTACAGTGCAGCACTTTCGAGCTCTTTTATAAGGTCCTTATTTTGTTTGTTTTTGTGCACAAAAGGTACTCTTGTCTCTTCATAAAATTAAGGTTGAACCACTGTAGTCACATGGACTATTTTAACAATGTTTTCACTACCTTTCTGGAACGACATGAGGGTGAGTAAACGATGACATAATTTTCATTTTTGGGTGAACTAATCCTTTAAAACCATCTGTAAATCACACATTTGACTCATCCATAAAAGAGAAATGAATAAAAACGTTTCAGGATGAACTTCAGATTGGCTGAGATGTTCTGAACAAACACACTGGCTTCAAATAACATCATGTCTTCTGTGTTTAATGCACTGTGATTCACATGCAAGTTTCTCAAACCTTCAACAGAGTGTAGCCCTCTTATAACCTATGCTGTGTGCAGACTATTACTGCATAGAAAATGAATAATACTTTTGAGATCTAAAACACTCTCTAGTGCACTCAGTCCACATGAATCATATCACGGCGCTGTTATATTAAGACATGAACATCCGCACAAATGTAGTATCTTCACGATTGTGCTTTATGACTGTTACTTGTCAAATTTCACAATGCGAGCCGGGTGAGATCTTGTGTAAAAGCCAATGCAGGCTGTTTTAGTTCTGTCTTTTCCTTTAAATGAATGTGAATGTTCAAACACAAATGTTAAATAGTACCACCCAAACCTTTGCACTAGTAAAGAAGAAAAAGTTGGAGGGTCTGAATGTCAAAGCTTGGTGAAAGAAGGAATATACGATTTGTTTTCTGAACAAACTTGAGGTAAATTGTGATCATAATGTGAAGAGAATGCTAAATTAGGACTAGCAAGATTTTGCCTTACAATGAAAAATATCTTATTGTAAAACGCGTGCACCCAGTTTAGTGGTTTGCAACTAGGTTAATGTAAGTGGTGATGGCCTCTTCCATTGTGAAGAAGTAAGATTTATGCAAAGAAAGTTCATTCCAGAAACCTCCCTCTGGAGAATTCAAGTCCGTAGAGACAGAGGCAATGGCTCTTTTTTTTTTTGGGAAAAACCCAGTAATTCCTCTTCATCTTTCCATGTAATGACCACAAAAGCCACTTTATCCACAGGTATATAAAGTTTTCTATAAAACCGTTCACAGCATCTAAATCATCCCATCCAGGCACCCAGAACTACTTCACATAAGGTCCATTTTCTGGTCCAGTTCACTGCTGTCCGATCCGTTCAGTGTCAGTAAAGGGCAGGAACATCATTTTTAATGTCTCCACGGTGTTGAAGCAGCTGATGGGTCACCATCAAGTCACTGCTAGGAAAGCTGCTCCATCTCAATCTGGGTGTGTCCGTTAGCGGGCGCACTGGCCCAGGCCTCAGGCGCTCGTGGGTGTGAGTGGCTGGGCTTCTGGGCTTCTTCTGCGGGGCTGTGCGTGTGGATTAAAGCATCCGGGGGCGCTGGGTCAGGTGGTTTGTGGTCGTAATAGAGAGCCCATAGTAGTGTCACAGTCAATGTCATGGCTAAGATCTGGGCCACTCCGATCGACACGCCCAAGAACCTTAACACCTGCAACTGCTTGGTGCCCCGGATAAAACTGTAGATCTTGGGACCACAACCCTGTTGAAAACAAATGTAGTTTAGTTATTTCTGTCAACATGAAATCAAAATGGACTATTATGTACACTGCAGGGCCCAAAATAAAAGTGGCTGTTTGGATTTAAATAGAGTTAATGATTTGATCATTATTGCAGTGATTATGTTTTCTAGCATGTTCGGCAACAATTCTTCTAACCCGAATTAACAGAGTGTGTAGCTTTTCATTTCTTAAACAACCATGTAGGAAGACACATTATGGCCATATTCCAGGAGGACAATGTCAAGATTCATCAGGCTGAAATTGTGAAAGGGAGGGAGCATGAAGAATCATTTTCACACATGAATTGGCACCTCTTAAATTCATTGAAAGTCTTTGGGATGTGCTGGAGGAGACTTTACAGAGTGGTCGACTCTTGCATTGTCAATACAAGATCTTGGCCAAAAATGTCTGCACCTCTTGAGGGAAATAAAAGTTATTTCCATCAAGTGACTTTTTTTTGTTGGCCGGGCAGTGTATATAAATATGACTTAATGAATAATTCTTAATTAGTTGGAATATTCATTCAAACTAAAGGTTGGTTTTATTTGTAAATCTTAATTTTTTTTATTAGCTTCCTATCGCCAGGAAAATTTGGGGTAAACTTTATTTTAAGGTGTCATTGTTACAGTGCAATTATATATTTAAGTACTGAGTAATATTAATTAACAACATGTACTTACTATAGGGTTAGGGTTTAGATGCATTTAGTTGCATTATTACTATGGTAAGTACATGTAACATATGTAACGAGGACACTGTAAAATAAAGTGTTACCGAAATTTTTTATCATTTCATCCTGGTTTAATGAAGCTCTAATAACACAATTCCAAAAAAGAAAGAAAATGTCTTATTTTGAAACGACTTTCTCTTTTTCCCTGACCATTCCTTTAGCCATTGTTTTAGCAAATTAGCATTAGCTACATACATTAGTCAATTCCCAAAGAGTAAAATCAAGTGTCCATTTACATTTTTCTCTCATTGCACATCCTATTTCAATATTTCAGATTAGTTGTGTCGGGCCAGTCAAACAAACAATGTGGAAAAAATCCTTCTAATGTCTCACAGTTGTCTCTTCACATAAGCTGGGATGTGAGAAAGTAACAGAAAAAAATCACACTTCTGCTTTAACAGTTTGTTTTCATGTAACTCTCCCCTACAACAGCTGCCACACGAATATGCGAGCAATGCGACACGTTCATCCGCTCGCGTGCGTGCCTGCATGTTTTTGGGTATTTCCCATGTTGAATTGTGGAAGAGCAGGTAAACTATTTCCTGTTAGTGAGGGATTTATACTGTGGAGTAATTCCTCTGTCATCCACTCAGAAAAAGAGACAGAGACATAGAGGCAGGAAGTGGGTGAGGATCAGACTCCACACCCTGAGTCCTTCACTCCTAACTCTCCCCCTGGTGATTAATGTTCCAGTCTTATTCAACAAAGCCCTGCTTTCACTCTTCTGCTGTGGGACCTGTCTGAAAGGCTGGGCTCTGCTGGCGGTTTTACCACAAACACACTGTGTTTATAATGTTTACTCTATTATGAATAAAAATCAGTCTTTTTTTTCCAAGGAATGGTTCAGACTGACCAAAGGAACCAGCCGTGTGTGTAACAGGGTTGTGCAAAATTAGGAAATGTAGAATTGTCTCATTTTCAGTTCACGATTGTTTAATTTGAATTCAATTGACCACACACCCCTCACTATCTATCTATCTATCTATCTATCTATCTATCTATCTATCTATCTATCTATCTATCTATCTATCTATCTATCTATCTATCTATCTATCTATCTATCTATCTATCTATCTATCTATCTATCTATCTATCTAGCTAGCTAGCTAGCTAGCTAGCTAGCTAGCTGTCTGTCTGTCTGTCTGTCTGTCTGTCTGTCTGTCTGTCTGTCTGTCTGTCTGTCTGTCTGTTATCTATCTATCTATCTATCTATCTATCTATCTATCTATCTATCTATCTATCTATCTATCTATCTATCTATCTATCTATCTATCTATCTATCTATCTATCTATCTATCTATCTATCTATCTATCTATCTATCTATCTATCTATCTATCTATCTATCTGTCTGTCTGTCTGTCTGTCTATCTATCTATCTATCTATCTATCTATCTATCTGTCTGTCTGTCTGTCTGTCTGTCTGTCTGTCTGTCTGTCTGTCTGTCTGTCTGTCTGTCTGTCTGTCTGTCTGTCTGTCTGTCTGTCTATCCATCTATCTATATATCTGTATGTCTATCTATCTATCTATCTATCTATCTATCTATCTATCTATCTATCTATCTATCTATCTATCTATCTATCTATCTATCTATCTATCTATCTGTCTGTCTGTCTGTCTGTCTGTCTGTCTGTCTGTCTGTCTGTCTGTCTGTCTGTCTGTCTGTCTGTCTGTCTGTCTGTCTGTCTGTCTGTCTGTCTGTCTGTCTGTCTGTCTGTCTGTCTGTCTATCTATCTATCTATCTATCTATCTGTATGTCTTATCTATCTATCTATCTATCTATCTATCTATCTATCTATCTATCTGTATGTCTATTCTATCTACTTATCTATCTATCTGTATGTCTATTATATCTATCTATCTATCTATCTATCTATCTATCTATCTATCTATCTATCTATCTATCTATCTATCTATCTATCTATCTATCTATCTATCTATCTATCTATCTATCTATCTATCTATCTATCTATCTATCTATCTATCTATCTATCTATCTATCTATCTATCTATCTATCTATCTATCTATCGGCCTGTCTGTCTGTCAGTCTGACTGTCTGTCTGTTATCTATCTATCTATCTATCTATCTATCTATCTATCTATCTATCTATCTATCTATCTATCTGTCTGTCTGTCTGTCTGTCTGTCTGTCTGTCTGTCTGTCTGTCTGTCTGTCTGTCTGTCTGTCTGTCTGTCTATCTATCTATCGGCCTGTCTGTCTGTCAGTCTGACTGTCTGTCTGTTATCTATCTATCTATCTATCTATCTATCTATCTATCTATCTATCTATCTATCTATCTATCTATCTATCTATCTATCTATCTATCTATCTATCTATCTATCTATCTATCTATCTATCTATCTATCTATCTATCTATCTATCTATCTATCTATCTGTCTGTCTGTCTGTCTGTCTGTCTGTCTGTCTGTCTGTCTGTCTGTCTGTCTGTCTGTCTATCTATCTATCCATCTATCCGTCTGTCTGTCTATCAGAATAAAAAACAAATTTTATCCTAGAAACCTTCAAACTTCAAAGCTTTAATAAAAAAATTCAAAACCTTCAAAGGCTTAACAATAGTGTGGCAGACGCGTCACAGGCAGAGCATCTGAAGAGCTGGGGGCTGGATGAGACACACTGTTGCGTTTGTCCTCGAAAGTATTTTTTGGTCCTCCACACACAGGTGCGTCTCTGAGCTACGTGACTGATTTTAATTGCACTGCTGGAGTGGCTCATAACACTCACTGGCAATACAGCTTGATTAAACACTCAGCAGGTAAGAGAATATCTCCGCTGTCGAGCCTCATTTTTACAAAGTCAACCACAAAGTCATGTTTTAATTAGGGCTGCCAATCAATTCACATTTTTAATCAAATTAATTACATGCTATTCCACATATATCAATTTGCTAATTCCTCAAATTAAGATGAAATTACATTATTGTGACAGATGAGTAAATCATTGAATAGAACACTAACAATAATTTGTCCCGTCCACCACAATAATTTAGCAAATGTATCAATACAGGTTCGATTTGGCCATATTTTTTAATTGTTTGTCTATGTACAAATGCAGATGAACATTGGCGGTTGCATCATAACTTGAGACGTGCCATGACATGCCACTGGACCACTTGTAAAAAGACCCCTCCTGCGAGTACATTTATTATTTCCAGATGTTGAATCAATACACCTCCACAAGTTTAATATAAATTAACTTTTTTATTATGCCCTTCACACGCAGAAACCGGATCATCTTGCACACTTCAACATTTGACCATGTTGCCACACAAGTCTAGGCATCTTCAAACTTACATTGGACTGAAAAAATGAAATAGGTAAATTGACTCACATGAGAGGTTTTGTAAAGTTATTATTGGTTGAAACGGCCTTTTGCCTCCATGGAGGGAAAAAAAACATTAGGGGATTACAGTATCAAAAATAAGCTCACCTCCTGGTAAAGGTCACTGAGGTCATTGTAGTGGGCGTTGCGGGCACACCCTGGGTATTGATTGGAGCAGCAGGAGTCAGGTGGCCACTCCATCTCTGTCATTTCCAGCCAGTCAGTGAAGTAGATCACTCCACAACACTTTAACTGTAAGGCAGGTATAAAAGTTAGCACATTTTCTGTGTACAGTAAAAGGATATATACTGTACATATATTGGGCTTTCTATGCATATAGGTTTTCATATTATTTTTCACATATTTTACATATGTCAGTTATGCTCTTTTTAGTTCCGTCTCTATTCGGAAAAGTGCAGTGTGCTCTGATTGTGACCAGTGTGTTGTGATTGGTCATCTGCTTTGAGCATGTTTTGGAAATGTCACGCCCCTTACCATAACCGTAAATTTCAACAAACTACTAAGGCAACTCATCCAGGCCTTGCCCCCTTTTTTGAATATGCCTTGGGCGGGAATGATTTAAATGTGACGCGTGCGTTCCCAGAAGAAAACTCAAGACTGCAAATGCTGCGTTTCAGGGAGTTCATAAAAAAGCGCACACTGATATAGAGACCCTTACCCCTTTTCCACCAGGGCAGTGCTGGTGCTGGTTCAGAGCCAGAGCCTAGTTTAAAATCGGTTCTTTGTCTTTTGACACCCAAAGCACCAGCTCCGAACCAGGAAAAGCGGTTCTTAAGTAGGTTGTCTACAAACTGGAAGGTTGGTGGTTCGATCCCCGGTTCCACCTGACCAGGTGCCGAGGTGTCCATGAGCAAGACACCTAACCCCAGCTGCTCCCGTCGAGCTGGATGGCGCCTTGCATGGCTGACACCGCCGTCGGTGTGTGAATGAGTGTATGAATGGGTGAATGTGAGGCAAATGTAAAGCGCTTTGGATGGCCGGAGGTCTGTTAAAAAGCTCTATATAAATGCAGTCCATTTACCATTTACCATTTAAGTAGCACCAAAACATTGCTGGTCTAGAAGTAAGAACCGCTTGTGTCAGGGGCTGGGGGCAGGGTTACCGTGACCAATAAGATGAACACAAACATGTGACCGCCATTTTTTAAATGATTTGTAATCTCTTATACAAATTACGGCGAGCTGCACGAATGCGTTGGATTCGCTGTGTTTTGATGCCGATGTAGGATCGTAAAGCCATGTGCATCAATAGTAATGCAACGTTCGCCATTATTGATGGAAGGCTTGTTCGAGATGCATCGGTGATTAAGGTTGGAGCTAAACTCTGCAAGACCGTGGTTCTCCAGGACTGGAATTGCCCACCCCTGTTCTAGCATGTGGAAAGGCAAACCGGTTCTTAGAAGGCTCGTCAGTCGAAACAACTCCGAACCAGCACTAGCACTAGCTCGGAACTAGCACCCGGTTCATGCATTTCTCATGCATCTTTGCAAACATTTTTCATGCTAGAGAGTAGGACCCCTTTAAACATCAAATGTGGTCTGATTGACTGCTTGGCTTCACTCAGCATTTCCACTTTCAGTGACAACAGTAGAATTACTTCACTACACCAGCAACTTGTCACATTGTGCGTGGTTAGGTGTTAGATGAGGTGCAATGCTGATGATGATTTTGACCTCTCACCTCAGTTTGTAAAGAGTTCCAGGCATGCGTGAGCCACTGGTAGCGCTGCAGGCCAAAATGAGGCATGCGTGACTTTAGACTTATCATATCAGACCTCTGTACCATAGGCTGAAGAAAGAGAGAAAGGGGGAGTTATGGAGAAATAGTCATGAAGAACTCATTTCACAATTTTAAAAGCCCTTGTGATTTTGTAATCAAATCCTTTCCGTACACTATTATTAATTGCGTTTTCTAAATAACAAAAACAATGTGATTTTCCAGGCAATTTAAAGGACCATCCACACGCCCACATGTCCAATTTTAGGCACTCTTGTGACCATTTTATTGGCTAGTTATAAAATGCCCTATTCACAAGTGCATGCATGTGTTGTTTGTATACTAAGTTGGCATTTTACAATTTAGACCCCATGAGAAATTTCTGTCTCATATGATGGGCATATGATAAGTACCCACAATGCCCGGGGGCTAGGAGTGTCATCTCTTATTTTTGGCTGCAGAATTTGCTGAAGCAGGACAGATTAAAGTCAACATGAAATCACATTCGACAATCTGAAAAAATTACTATTACGTTGGAAATATGATGGATGGATGCAATTGGGATGGCTTTCCTCGGTCCAATCAAATTCTGTCCAATCTACAGTTTTATCAATAACCAGTTTCACTTTTCGGACTTCAACCAAGTCACATTTCGGAAATAAAATGGGTTGCGAATGCCATTTCATGTTGACTTTAAGCCGAAGAAAGTTGGAATGATGCACTGTTGATACAACTGGTATCCAGGCCAGGTGCAGCAGAATAAACAGGCTCATTGCCCACATACAGGGGTCACATTAGGCCACAACAGCACAATAGGACCATCAAACCCAGCAAAGGTTTTTGGTTTTGTGATAAGAGCGTGTCTTGAGGCAGAAGCTGTGTATGTCTGTGTGAGAGAAGCTAGATTAAAGCCAGGTGTGTGTGATATCTTCCCCTGGAGGTGCGCCTTATCTCTTGTATCCCTGGGCTAACAGAAGCAGATGCTACCTGCAATCCCTTTTCCCCCTGCTGATCAAATCTTTTAGTCTGCGCAGATCCAGGACAGGTTTCTGTAAAGCCTGATGCTAATCTTGCTTCAAGAGCAAAACTAGAGCATTTACATAGGTGACTCCATCCTCAACCCGCAGACACACACACACACACACACGAAAACACTCTGCTCATTAACTCCCCAAAATGAAATCTGCTTGAGTCGGGCTTTTGAAGTCATAATAGTTAAGATTAGACCGTAAGCAGGCGGTTCAGAAACCGGATCCTCATTCCGTTACTCCTGGGACCGGCCATGTGGCGGCCATGTTGTTGACGTGAGAGAGGGGAGAGAGTAGGCAGAATTCCTGTTTATTCATAGCACCACGCACCTCGTCGTACGTCCACACTCCGCTGGCCAGCTCCACGCAGAATATCACCATCAGACTGCCAAAATACTGTGAGTGCACACACAGATAAAAAAGAAAATGGTTAAAAATATCTTCTGAAACAATAAGGCAGAAGGAAGGTGTTGATGATCAGACATAGAGAAAGGAGAGCAAAGTGTGTGTGTTTGTTCATGTATGCTTGGATCTGGATTCTGAGGTCTGTTTTGTCTCTCGGGTCATCTCTCGGGAGTTTCGAGAAATTGTGACAGACTGTGTTCGGAATAGCATAGTCATACTATTTTTTGCAGTATGCTGCATGTATATGTATATACCATGCAATATATGCTGTATACTGTATCCCATCCACTCAATTGTGTATGTACACCGTTCAGGCATAACATTATGACTGACAGGTGATAATGTCATCACGGGACCTGTTAGTGGGTGGGATATATTAGGCAGCAAGTGAACATTTTGTCCTCAATGTTGATATGTTAGAAGCGGGAAAAATGGGCAAGCGTAAGTATTTGAGCGAGTTTGACAAGGGACAAAATAGTGGAGTCCATGCCTCGACGGGTCAGGGCTGTGTTGGCAGCAAAAGGGGGACCAACACGAAATTAGGAATATAATGTTTTGTCTGATCAGTGTATACTGTATATCAATTTTTTAGAGCTGGGCAAATTAACATGTTAACGCGGGCGATTAATTTTTTCAGCTTAACGCATTAAAAATATTTAACGCAGCGTCCATTTTTATATCAATTTTTCACGCTCCTATTCATGTAAATGCTTCCAAGCGCGACAAGACACAAGAGAACGCGTTGTATGTCAATGTCCTGTCTGTGTGGCTGCGTCTCATGTCAGCTAATCGAGGGACACTCTGTCACACACACACACACACACACTCGACGCACAGACAGACTCGCGTCAGTCTCCTGCTCACATCGAGTTCTCTTTTGCTCTTGAACAAACAATAACAACAACACAGAGAATTTTGAGTATTCTCATATTAGGAGTCTTAAATTAGTTAAATAACGTCTTAAATGAACTTAAAGAGTTGTGAGGAAATGAGATGCGCGGGACAGCGCGTCAGATCCGCGTCATGTTCGTCAGCGGCTGTTCTTAAAGTGACAGGAGCACTGATGATGCCTGTCATTAATGTTCATCAAAGAACAACGGGAACAGAGAAAATTGTAGCTTTAATGATGATTAATCTATATTTCATTTATTATTTATGCAGTTAAGAAAGGTGTTTGATAACTATTACATTTCTGTATATGTCTAACAGGGAAGGCCATGGGTAAATATAACATTTATTATTTTGGGTGTATGTAAAGATTGTTTTAAGTTCACTTAAATTAAAAGTAGTTTTTTTTAAAGCCTAATAAATGTTGAACTTGGAAGCTTTCAGTTATACTGTAATGTAACGTCATTAATGTTTCATAGAGACATTAGTATCAGTGATACTGGCCTTCATTCATAAAAAGATGCCACTATAACACATATTTAAAATATACTGTCTTTAAATTGTTTCTGTAACTGAAATTATTACAATATCAAAATATTAAAAACTTAAAATATTAAAAACTTGCGATTAATCGCAATTAATTACAGAAAAACATGTGATTAATTCGTTACTTTTTTTTATCGATTCCCAGCACTAATAATTTTTTTATATTTAAGTTGATATTAAGTTGATAATTGGATTTCACTTGCATATGAAACATAACAAGAACATAGTGATAGCATACTACTATTTGAATTGTTTGTTTATTCATTTTTCCAATATTTAAAAAGTAGAATGCATGAATGGATGGAACAAAAGAGAATCTTGGAATCTTTCGAAATTCCAAAGATGCTTTTTTGCATTCACACATGCACAGATTTTGTCTTTAGGGCAAACTAACACATCCATCTCATCTCCTCCCTTCCTGAAGACAAACACACTCTGTCTTTCTCAAAATCTCTTTAACGCACATAGTTCCCCTCTGTTGAACACACACTTTGAGAGAGATTATCAAGATGAATGACAGTGTTAGGAGCCGCATTCAGAGCAGACCCCGTCTGACAGCTTGTTTATTTGGGAGAATCTAAATATTTGTGGCTATTCTATGCCTGTGTTAGCATTTCAGCCCAGTTAGTCTGTCAGATGCTTACAACACAAAAAAAAAAATGACAACCGTTTCCCTTTACACCCTTCCCTGCTAATATCTGCCGTTCAAATGTGTCCAGCGTGAACTTGTAACCCCTGGAAGTTCCCAACAAGCTGGCTCATCTGCAAACGCACACACATTTTTCTCAGGGTAACAGAGGTTACATTCTCTCAGCAACCTCTCGGTTTATTGATTTGTTGAGAGGTTTACTCTTCCTTTTTCACACTTGCACATTTTTTGGCAAGTACTGTTACAGAAAACAGGACACGGCGAATTGGATGGATTTCCTTTTCACCGGAACAATTAACACCCCCTTTTTTGACTTAGTCATGCAAACAGAACGAGAGTGAGGTGCATTTAGAGTCGATTATTAAGTCGTATCAGATTTGTTTTGACAGATGGCTACTGTTAATATCATTAAACTGGCGCTTTTGGACATACTTGCAGTAAGAGATTTGAACAAACCATGCTACAGGCACGATTGACACTTCAAATTGTGTGACTTGTTGAGGAGAGATGTGCTATTAGTTTTGTAATATATTGGTTATTGGCCAACATTCGATTTTTTTATTTATTTTTTCTATCCATATTGGTCGATATTACGTATTTAATTTTAAGATTGCACATTAGCTGGACCAACCTGAAATACATCAATTTTTATAATATAAGCAACATTCATGAGAGAGTTCAGAGATTTGTTGATTTGAAATTTGAGTTTGAAAAGCAGTTTTTCTTTTTAGATTTATGTATATAGCAGCTGGTCTTATTTGACCAAAACATTTTTGAAAAAAAAAGTCCCCCTGAAATCAAACCCCCTGAAGTTTTTTCGCTTTTGGTATGAATATGTTAGCCTTATTGTAATCTATAAGCTAGTGTGCCCCAAAACAATGACAAAATTCGCATTTAGAAGATTTAACGCATAAGCATTCAAAACTTACAGTGTCTCACTTCCACCAATATGGATCAACAATTTTGATGACATCACGCTGCACTTCAGCTCATCTGATTTTGTGTCCAATCAAATTCTCTCTCGAATCTGAAGCGTCCGCCCCCTAAGTAGACGCTGAAGTTGCAACTAAAATTTGTTCAGTCATCGGTCACATTTACTATTTTCTACATGGTGAATGGCACATAGTGCACTATATAGGGGATAGGGGAAAATTCAGACAGTGCAAATATGCTTTCAGTTGAGGTGAATGAAGTGTGCATGGTTTGACGTTAGTTTCTCACGCACACCACCGTTTAATGCACAGGTAGTTCCAATCCAGTTTAATCACGTTCTATATTAATGCGCTGTTTTCATTGAAGCACACACACACATACATCACTCACACACAGAGATCTCCGATCTCTGCGCACATGCAGAAACACTCAGAAGAACAAAAACGTGTCAACACTGCCCTGTGATTTTTATTAATAAAATAGCTTTGCTACTAAATCGCTAGATTATATTTCTCAGCAACGAGAAATCGCTGTTTTTGAAGTAATTAAACTCACAGCTTCATTGTTAATAGAGACACATCTCTCTTATAAAGTAGTGAGTAAGATGTAAATGGTGGCAAATGACCATGTGTAACCCCTCCTGTTCGAACTGCCCGCTCCAAGCGGGACTCGAACCCTGGTCCGCCAGCATGAGAGTCGGATGCTCTAACAAGGTGGAAAATTGAAAATTAAACACAGAGTGACCTATGACAATCTAATAAAGAAACAAAAACTGACGAGAGCAGGGGTGCCGTGTAAACGTCCTTTGTTTTCCTTCATATTTTTCAAATAATTCTCTCTCTGTAAACTTTATTCAATGCATGCGAGTGCTGCCGTATGTTCGAATATGACCAGTCATTTTCGCCGTCCTCACCCAGGTTTAGTGCCAGAAGACGCAAATGAGAAGTAGCGCGCGCTGTGAGAAAATGTGTCTCTGTGCTCTCATCCGAGAGCGCGCACACGTCTCACAGCGCGCAAATATTGAGTTCTCTTTCAAGTCTTGCTCTTGAACGGACAAACTCACACAAAACGCATGTCAACGTCCATCTTGATGAGTATTCTAGCAGACATAGTCTGTATATGCCTTAAGTAAACTTTATACAGTCGATAAAGACGACGCATATCCGAGCATTAGGTCTTAAAGGGGCAGTAGCCTTTACTGCTGTCTGTTTAATGTCAAACAACAAAAGACAAGGACATCACGCATTGCTTTTGATTGAATAGCTTTTGAGAGTTTAATAGGATTAATCTTTAATTTATGCACTCAAATATGCAATGTTATTTTACATTTGATACATTTCTGTACCTGAAAACTAATGTTAGACGTACCTGAAAAACCTGAAAAGCATATCTAGCCGAACCATATTGTTGATCTTATTTATTTGTGGTTATCATTTTTACTTGAATACTTTGATTTGAATATATGTTATATTATTTATTTTAATAGTTCAAAAAGTACAACAAATGTTACAATTTCAATTGAATTGTTAAAAGGTGTCTTTTTAATAAATGCAGACATTCCCAAAGTCATGTGAAATAATCGTGTTACATAATCGTGATTTCAATATTGACCAAAATAATCGTGATTATGATTTTTTCCATAATCGAGCAGCCCTAGCGTCAGTCACTAGAGCGTCTCTTGAGATCAGAAGAGTGAGGTTTACTTGCACAGCAACTACTAGCTGGCCTCCGTTACACTCACACCCCTAAACCTCACTCCTACCCGGGTCACGGCACCAATGTAACCCTTCCTGTTCAAACCGACTGCTTCAAGCGGGACTCGAACCCGGGTCCGCCAGCATGAGAATTGGACGCACTAACAAGGAGGCTAAAGGTTGCAACCTCCAGCGTCAGTCACTAGAGCGTCTCTTGAGATCAGAAGAGTGAGGTTTACTCGCACAGCAACTACTAGCTGGCCTCCGTTACAGATGGTATAAGCATAATCCTTGGCTAGCTGTGCATTAAACGATTTAAATGCACTCCGCAGAGGCAACCACCCATCCACGTTGGGTGGTTCTTTGACTCCACATCATGCATTCAAATAATTTAATGCACAGCTAGCCAGGGATTATTGCACACCTTCCAGCCAATTAGAATTGAGCATTCAGACAGACCATGGTAATCATTTCATGTGTCATTGAACGGAAGAGAGTCTCTCTGGAGCCTGAGTAAACGTCAGATCCTTTTGCTTTTCCTGGTAAAAACAACCCGTGTCCTTCACATAAAAATCAGTCAGCAGGCTTCAGGAAGTCTGGGAAGTTCTCGTTTTTTTTAAGTTCCGTTAACAAGCTGTTCATACATTGACAATAAAAAAATCAATCTTACATATAGGCCCTTTAAATCTATTCCACCGTTCAAGATGAACTCCACTCTGCTCTCCTGATCTCTAGATTGCCTCTGACAGGACAAAGAGTGTGTGAGAGTGTGAGAGGTAATGTGCATGTGTGTGTCCGGCCAGGTCGCAGCACTCAGTGAGAGGGCGGCTGGTGAATAGAGCGACCACGTAACCCAAGCGTCTCTCCTCTCTTCATGTCTTCCCACTCTCCTCCTGGATTGGTTTACCTATTGTAGCTCAGCCAGATAATATTGTTTGTCGCCGAGCCTCTGGGAAACACAAGCCCACTGGGGCAGAGAGGAGAGGAGAAAGGCTCCTCAGGAGATGAATGGAGACCCATTCAGGAGGGGGAGAGATGGGCAAAGGAGTCCCAGAAAACAGGTCCTCAGTCTGGGTCAGCAGACGGGAACCCCACCCTCTCGTCCGCAGCACACCTGGGACTGAGAGCCACAAAACAGCCCTCTGCTTGCTTTCTCCTCCTTCATGCTGGGATTTTGTCTATTCATCATCATAAAATAGATTTGCTGACCTTCTAAATGTTACACACTAGGCGATTGCATAGAAAACAGGATTATCCTTGCTCTTTTGAAATAAAACAGTCCAACATGTTCATAGAAGCTGGAAAATGGTAGCTATGAAATAACAGACATGAACGTTTCTTATTTACCATCAAGATTTTACGTTAAAATTATAGTGGGGTTGAAAAGGGCTTCTATTTTTTGTTATTTGATGACATTAGGTTTTCATTAAATTCTATTAAGGTTTAGATTTTTTTATTTAATAAACAAAAATATGAATAATAAATTTTTTTATTTTAAAACAAATTTAAAATGTTTTATAATTTTTTTATTTATTTTTTTACTTCAGTTTTAATTTTACTAAGACATTGTCAAAATGTCTTATGTCCTATAATTTTTTATAGGAATTTTAATTAAAAAAAAATGTTTTACATTACATACACTATATGTATGTATATATATATATCTGTAAACGATGTACATGTTCATAATATAGAAGTAAATTATTTCTCCATCTATCAATATATTAATACAAATGTATTAATATTACAATTTATATTCATACAAAAATACTAAACAATTAAATTACAAAAATGCAACTTTCATTTAGGGAAAAAAGTAGTCTGGACACTTTGTGTTCATCAACAAATGGGTTTGGAAAAACATATGGGTTAGTAAATGATGGCATGTTTCATTTTTGGGTGGACTGTCTCTTTAAAGTAAAAAAAGCAGCCTGTTTAATTCTAAGAGGGTCAGATAGAGGGTGGATTTCCTTCCTCCCCAAATCATTTATATCATATGTGCTAACAGCCTGTCAAGATCTTGCCATTTCAGAAAGTCACAATGTCACTAACATATCCGTCTAAAAAACACAAAAGTCTCTCACAATGGATGTAACTATGTGGCCTGTATTTGGCCCTCCTTGACGGTCTATCATGTTGAATGATGTGCAGTGCTCATACATTACTCCTGTCTAACTCTTTGTCTCAGAAACGCATGAGCTTTACGGCCTCCATAACCTACAGAGCGAGTTTCTACAAGCGTCTGAGGGGGTTATTATCATCTGAAACACAGTTTGATGATACACATAACTAGACGCAGGGTGCGCCATAACATCTAATATAAAAAAGATACTGCTATCCCAGTGTAGTTATGAGGTGAGAATGTGTTATGTCCTGTGGCTATAATGTGACATGCTAGCTTTGAACACAAATATCTCTAGCAGAAAGTCAAAAACAACATGAAACTCCATTCACAATGCATATCATTTCTGTAGTAAGATTTCTAAGTGAAAAACAATATTTGGTGGGAAATAATGTAGGGTGGGATTGTATAGCAAATTGATCAGGATTTGATTAGATGTTATGCTATGATGTTATTAGTTAACTGCACTTTATTTTACAGTCCTGTTCCCCATGTACATATGATGAACTTATTATAGTAATAATTACAACAACTTGGTAATAACTAGGTACTAATCCTGAATATACCCCTAAACCTAACCTTATAGTTACCTTATAATACCCAGTACACGTAAGTGCACATACTGTAAATAAAGTGCAATCATTAATATGACTTTTTCTGTCTGTTAAATCATAAAACATAACATAAAAGATCCTGGAAAATATGGTTAATTGTAGTCAACATAATGCCCCAAAATGTTTTGCTTATTCATATCCTTAATTCATGTTGATCAGCTTATTGCTTATGAATAATCACTGCATGTTATTCATCGTAAAAATATACTTAAAATATTAATATGTTTCTATTTTATTAATAAAAATATATTTTTAAAAAGTAGTTTAACTTGAATTTCAATTTCACCGCATGGTCAGTGAGCAGCTTAGATATTAAATATCTCTTTTATAGTCTAAATAGTCTTTCATCAAAAAGCAAAAACTTGCTTGACTCTAAGGCCACGTCCACACGAAGCCAGAGCTTTCCCTATCCAATCTTTTTTTTCCCCTCGTCTCAAGAAATATCTGCGTACATACGAAACCACTGAAACTGACTCAAAACAACATTGTATACATGCCAGGCCAGTATGTGGCGTTGTAATTCTGCCACAGAAATACACTAAAAATGGAGAAGAAGAGTTGTGGCTAGAAGGGGTACAGCAATGTTCAGAAGTGCGGCAAAATCTCACGATAAAATAACAATAAATAAATGTGCTACTTACCAGATTGTGTTTATGAATGCCTACACCTACCGCATCCTAAACCTACCCTTACACAAAATATACGGATTGGTACAGCCACCTGAATCTATTCTCATCTATGACACTCACTTTTCACAATCTAATGAATTACCAATGAAGTCCCATCCCACAACTTCTCATTAAACACCCTTTCTGCGTATGAAATCCCATACTATATAATAGGTACTACATTTGGTTTGACACTTAGGGCCCTATCATACACCCGGCGCAATGCAGCACCAGGCGCGACGCAAGTGTTTTTTACTAGTTGCAGCCCTACGCCGTTTTCATTTTCACGTCCAGCGTCACATAGTTTAAATACCAAATGCACTCGCGCCCATCTATTCGCCCATGGGCGTGCTGGTCTGAAAACAAGGTGTGTTCAGGCGCATTGTTGGCGCGTTGCTATTTTGAGGCAACTGAAAACGACTGCGCCATTGACCAACAAAAACCTGGTCTAAAGTCAATAGCGCAGTATTTTTTGTGTTATTTAAAGGGCGCATTAATAATATGGCGCTATAGGCGTGTCCACAATGCACGTACACTCTGTTTATTACACACACAGGGATTTTTAAATATTAAAAAGGGAAAAGAAAATTCCTCTCTGGAGAAGTGTTATGTTAACACTCCATGTTAA